>NW_015374727.1:0-11687 GCF_001272555.1 Dufourea novaeangliae | reverse complement strand
CCTACATACATATTTATTTATTATGTATATTGTATATAGTTTATACATATGTTTGTTTATATGCTTATATTAAATATTTAAATTAATGTACAAAGTATAGTATTGTATTTTATTTTCTCTCAAGGTATAAACAACTTCTTTGTTGGGTATCAAGGTTAAGAAAATATAATTCGATACTAATAGGTATATTTATTGTTTCGATACCGAGTAAGTATCGATACCTAGGCGGTATCGATTCAACCCTATGACTAGGAATGAATCGATACAAGTAAATCCGATTTCGATACCGAGTACTTTTGGTATTGATACTTTTGTTTCAATACCGAGTAAGTATCGATTCCTTCATACAATACTTGCAATGAATAAAAGTATCGATACATTGGCGGTATCGATTCAACCCTTGCCCTAGACACGACTCGTCGGCGTCGGAAACACGATTTAAGTAATTTCCTCAAGTACATTGCTAGGGGGGAAGCATCTGGTCTGGAACTCGTGCTTTCAGGACGAATGCACAATACGAGCGCACACAGAGCGGGACAGGCTCTAAATAATACGTAACAAGTCTTCGAGTAAGAATCGACGAGGCTGCCAAAAGAACGCGCAGTTGGTAAATTTTGACCGGTAGAACAGCGTGACGCTGGGTAAACTTTGCGTCTTGGCAAACTCTTCGAAGACGTACGATTGGTTTACGGTTCGACATCGACGCAATATTCAATGGGAAACGATGTTCGACCTTCTCTGCGAGCTACCTAGGACAATATGGATTGTTGTTAAATATTTTCGTCGACGCAGACATCTTTGTGGTGCTGGCCAACCCCCGGTGAACACCTAGGGGTCAACACGGGTGGTCCAAAACACCTCGTTAGGTTCCCAACGATCCGTTCGATTATGTGATGGAGGAAAGACACGATTGGCCATTTTAGCCCCCCACCTTTGCCCATTTGTACGCTAGTTGCGATTCGAGTGTCGGGTACTTTTCAGCAGTTTCTTGGTACCGTGAAAGCATTTCGTCTACGATTGGTGTTATATCTTGTGCAGAAGTACGTTTGGAATTAAATTAGACTGCAGTAGAAACTAAATTAACGGAATCTATAGCACACAACGAATGGTAATATTATTGCATAATATTATCATTCGACGTTATTATTGCATAATAAACGTTGTTATTAGACTGGAAAGTTTCTATTATTGTAACTTATTTTATAGTGCAGTTTCTTCACAATTAAGATGGCTGAAATGACGCGCGTTGAAAAACGACATTTATTATGCAACAATTTAACATATACACACTATTTGATAAACGAATATGTGAGAATTGAATAGAAATGGTTAAAACTGAAGAAGAAAAGAGAAATGGATAAAAATGTGTAGATAAAATTTTTTCTGAATCGAATTAATTTCACGAAAACAACAGAATCTGAAGACATGTAAATAAAAAAACTTTCTTAAAAATGTCCTTATTACCATTTTGAATCGGTAGCGTAACGAAACACCCTAACTATTAATTACGGTGTGACAGTAATATTTTTTGCTATAGTCTCTCAATATTTCTATAAAAACTGGCAAATTCGTCAAAACGTATAATTTTCACTGGTTTATATTAATTGTATTATTCATTAACACATCGACTCCCACAGTGATAAAGGCTGTACATAGCCAGCCACACTTGATCTTGTTTTTAAAGTCACAAATAATTGTAGATGTATGCGTTTTGTTAATATAAGCTGTTGGTCGTGTTTCAATTTATACTGCAATATTAAATATTACGCAAAAGTTTGTAACTCTGGAAAAAGAGGGTGGAGCAACAACCCTTTACCCCGCCCAACCCTGGCTACGCCCACAAAAGGACGAAATATTAACTGTATCATTAACGAAAGAAACGACAGCACACGTTGTGCTTTCTTATAGCCAATGGTGTAAAGATCGATTTCATCCTAAACCTGACGGTTAGAGTCCTTTAACTGCGTCTTCCGGGGGCGCAACAACCGATATACCTGGAACAATGATCGCCGCCAAATATTTTCGTCCCCCTGGACATCTCTGTGAAACTGACCACTTCGTGGCCGTGTTATTCCACAAAACAGCGAAAGAAAGGTCGCAGCAGGCAGCAAAAGTAGCCGGTCGCATCACTGGGCTCAGGCGTGGACCATTCTACACGACGACGACCTTCTTTTCTTACGCGCGTGTTCTTGCAAGACGAGCAGATGACTCGCCGCGGACTTTAGGTCTTCATCGCATTGTGCCCCGGTGTCTCGGTCTTTCTTGACGCTTGGCCGTGTCAGCCAGTTTGTTGGCCACTCTGCGGGGGCGATTACTTGTATTGACGGTTGCTCGCCGCCTCAGATTCAGGAGCTGACGTCAATAGCTTTGCACAAGAAAAATGTATCGGGCGTTGTTCGATTTGCTTATGGAAACCCAGGAGGGGGCTCAATAATAGGGAGGATGCATGGAAGGAATTTATATATTATTGCATTGACAGCCGGCGCATTGCACTGTGCAGAAGAACGTGGTTTAAGTACTAAAGTTTTTTAATCCCTGGATGGACGCCTCCGTATTTCATGTGTACTCTACGTTTTTCATACGGTTTTGTAAGATTACGTTCGCTCTTAAGGAATTTTAAGTAGATGTTTCATAAACTGTTTATCTTTCGACCACTTTATCCTAATACCCTTAACACTAAACCTACCGAACCCTTCAGAAAGATAGGAATTGGAACGGCAAAACCGGTATTTTGGTACAACAAATTTGCACGTTGGCATTCTTAAGAATTTACAATTCTGCATTACAACTGCCCCAATGCACAAAAACGCATAAAAGATGTACAAAAGTGTGGAGCATTTGGAGATTCAGTTTTCTCTTCTGACATTTTCTGTAACACGTTGTATGCTGTAGTCCCGACCAGGTTCATTAAGATTTATAAAAAAATTTCGGTAATTATTCGGAATACATCCATCCTCACCGATTTCAATGACCTTGAAATATGTTGTCAAAGTCTTCATTCTGAATAACTTTTCCCTATACATGTTACCGCCGCTCGGCTTTAGTTTCCGAAAAATTCGCAAAAATATATTCGAGACTGTATATTGTATTTTGTTCTGTATGCGTAATTATGTAGAAAAAGAGCAACCTTGTATATGACCTTGACCTTGACTATGTTGTCAAGGTCAACGTCCTGAGTGACCTTGACATTGAAAAAATTGGTAGTATGGAATATTTAAGAGCAGATGCATATTTGAAAGAGTAATAGGAGTAGGTCTGAGACTAGATTCGTTAGCGGGGAGGGGTTTTGTGACGTGTTTCTATCTGTTTCTCGGATTTTCCCAAAAAACTTTTGTTAAACTTAGATTTATGACTGGTAGTGTGTATTGATTAGAGTTGGTTAAAGGCACACCACACACAGTGTTAACCGCCCACTCAACATCCCACCAAACACAAATTTAGTTATTAATAGACTGCGGATTTTATACATTTATGGCCCATAGGACTCTATGAAATGCAATAAAAGACAAAACTTTCATCGGATCCAATGATTTTTCTATTTTAGTTTAAACCCAATAAGATACTTACGAGGAAAAATAAATTTCTACATTTGCTCCTATCTTTATAAATTACGTTAGAAAATGGTATTTTGCATAAAAATCCGCAGTCTAGTTATTAATATCTCCAAAAACAGAAAAGAAGTTTCTTCCTCGGGCCTCAGAGCACATCGTGTGTTTGCCTTGTGTTTGGTGGGATGTTGGGTGAGTAGTATAATAATTAATTAACAAATGAAAACCTGAAAAAGTATCATGTAAATTGAAATATATTTTCCTGAGTATCTCGGAAACTTGGGCCGAGCAGCGGTAACATGTATAAGGAAAAATTGTTCAGAATGATGACCTTGACAACATATTTCAAGGTCATTAAAATCGGCGAGGATGGACCTATTCCGAATCATTACCGTAATTTTTTACAGCAACAACAAAGATAAGCATTTCTTTCTTTTCTTAACACTAGGTTTACGGGACGCGTCATTTTGACGCATTTCGAATGCTTTCTAACCTCGAAATTCTCTATGTGGTATACCTATCTCTATAGCTATGCATTAATTTCAGAGATCATAAATTGTGTATTATATAAAATAAGTTGTTTTTTAAAGAAAATCTGCAGGTTCGTTGACGCGTGCCGTGGAGATACGTACACGATAAATGCTCGTAAACCTAGTGTTAAACATCTTATTAGGTTCAGAATACAGTAAAAAACACATTGCATCTGGCGAAAGTTTTTTCCCTTTTATATTACACAAAGCTCTAATGGCCATAAATGCATAAAATCCTCAGTCTACTTACTAGAAATACGGTATTGTCTTTAGAAATTTTTTATGGTCAACGTTGACGATCTTGTAATCGTAAACCGTTTAAAACAAATATCGAATTCAGGACAGCGTATATAATTATGTTTCTACAAGCACGGCAATTTATTTCTAATTAGTGCCTACCTCTCGGACTGTGGGTAATAAAACGAATTAATATTGATACTACTGCTAGATTTCCCGAAAGATTGCACAGACAGATGTACACAGCTAACCGAAGCTTCCTTGTTAAGGTGGTTCGTACCTGCCTCTCTAGTCAATAAAGTATCATATTAATAATTGGTATTAAACACATTAATACATTTTAATAATGTATAAAAATTACATCTATGAAGTTCAACGACATTTCCATTTATCATTCATCATTATATCGTAAATAACAAATATATCTTGGTTAGTCGTATGACCCCACTGTACTCGTTTCTGGTACGTTTGGCAACGTTGTTTTTGCACGCGTATTTGATATACGTGGTGCGTGTTCAGTTTTCCCGTGTACTCAATATTCAATGTTCTTATATGCAAAGTTAATTATGTTGTCGTGCATTATAATTTAGAAAATTAGAATTCACTAAAAGACAAAATAAGTAAAATATTTTTTAAATGAAGTTGTCCCAATAACCATCCAATAACCTACATATCCTGGACTTTATTGTCGAATATCTTCCTGGAATGTTCGGCATGGTACAAGATTTAGTTCATTATCAGAAAGCTCAGGATTTATACTTTCAGTATCTAGTTTTTAGTTAGCAATTCTAATTTTTGTGAATAGAAAAAAATTATACTTCCGGTAAGAAATCGTAAGACTGCCACAAGAGCTGTGTTGAAAGCTCAACTTTTGACACGCTTTTTTCTTATTTATTTGATTGGCGACCGAGTCTGAACCTTTTTTTGTCTGTGTATTTCATTTTAATGAACAATCTGTAGGAATTTTATTTATTTATCAAGTATTTCGAATTTAGCACGAACCATCTTAAGTTCTGATACGAACGTTTCGTAAGAAACGAATCTTAAAGTAGGATCGTGCGATAAAAGTCCGTGGCCTTCTACGTGCGCAACAGTCCACGGCCACGGCCCCTGCGACTAAACTACGATCAGAATAGAGTCATTGGTTCTATCTGTCGTAAAGCTGTTATCTGAATACTCGAAGCGTCCAGTTTCTAACGAGGCAACGGACTATTACCGGCTGTCGTAGACGGAATATTGACGAGATTCGACTAATTGGTCTTAAAGGAAGCGTAACAGCTTTCAAGCAGCTGGAATCTCCGGTTACGACAGCCGTAAAGGAATTCCGTTTAACAACTGAATAATGAGATTTACTGCCTAGCCGTGCACTCGAGAGTGTCCTCATTACGGATGAAATAATTAGTGATGTTGACGACTGATATTCATGAAATTAAGGAAACTGAGCAAATTAGGACTTAATAGATGAATATCTTTAGAAACGAAAATAGCTGTAAACGACTCCTTCACAAACACTAATTATACATATACATCGAAAGCTGCAGACATGATCCTCAGATTTTTCGATGTGTTGAAGTGACTATATTTCAGTCGAGTGTATAGAAAGTGCTTAATTTTCATATCTTTTGAGACATTGGTAGTTTAGGTTACTTGTATGAGCTTAATATAAAGCAATACCTAATGTATATTTGAACGTGTGGTATACAATTAGGGGAGAACAGTTTCAAATATCAGTACAATAATATTAGGTACAATGAACATTGGTATACATTATACATACAGAGAACATTATGTTAGCTATTAATTCAATAAACTTTAAAAATGATTTTTCAATTAAATGTCTTATTTAATTAATAATTACTAGACTGTGGAGGTTTATGCAAATTCACAATTTTAAACATTAATTTTGTATACTATATTTGAATTGTTCATTGTTTTCAATATTATATTCTTATTTAGCATTTAACATTATTTCTTTCCAAGCCGGAAACATTAGCATTCAGTGTGACCACAAATATATTCAGTGAAAAACGAAGTAAAATATTGAAATAAAAAGCATTTGAATATATTAAATATGCTCTTAATTTTACTTAATGACTTTACTAGGTTGAAGTAATAACTGAAATAGGTTGTAATGATATAAAAAATCATTGATTAAAACTAATCTGATTATAATAACTACATTCATGTATTTTAAATTCGTGGATTCAATTTTAATATCGAATTCATAGATTTCAACGATATGATCTGAGTAACTGCATTTGTCCAGCTACTTGAATCACTCGAAAAATACACGGATCGACTCCATGACATAAATATAGCTCAAATTATTAATATATTGTAGACACTACTTTTCCAATTTAACTGAATATAAATTGCCAAATAAATATAACATGTTATATTACTTGAATCGTTGGTTTCATACTAAAAAATATAAGACTTAAAAGTAAATACCTACATTAAAAGTAGAAGAATTATGACATTCACAAAAGGTGAGGCGAATCAGTTTGACTTCTGAGAGTCGCATATGCAATGTACTTGTCCATTCATCGCAAATAATCCAGATTATCTATGTACGTCTATATAGAAACCAAAAGAAGTTACCAATCGATCCTTTTAATGACATATTCAAGATACGATATGGGCTAATAGTCAACGCCATTTCTAGCGTTTGGATATTTATTTCTATCCTCCTAATCGATCTTAAACGCAACGAACGGATGAATAGCCGATTTCAAGAGAAAAATCCAACATAAATTCCGGAGGGATCGACAATGAGACGTCAGAAATGGGGACTCGAGGGTCGAAAGATTTGACTGCGCCCCCCTCGTGCCCCGTTTACACCCCCGTAGCAGGGGCAAACAAGAGACAAGGGACGACAGAATCCTACGGGTAACCATAACAACCGCCGTGGCCTGCCACAATAGAGAGCACGCAGCACTGTTGGCCCATAGGTTCAATGGATTTTCCGCGAGGTCGAGCAAACACAAGCAAACATAGGGGCGTCTCGTTCCTTCCCGTCCTTTTTTGGTCGATGCCTCGGCGAGCCTTCACCTTCTTATACCCACCTCCGTTCCATTCGCTGAGGAGTCACTCATTGTGCCCACCTATGGGAAGCACTGACAACTATTTCACTCGCGAACATGTGTACGGGCTGGGAATCCATTTAGCCGGCATTGGATAAAGAGACACGGGACAAATGGCGAGTTAAATGTGCCCTTTCTTCTCGCCGTGACACTTTTTCGGGGTATGGGGAAGGTAGGGGATGATTTAAGGTGGTTCGTGCCAAATTCGAAAGACCAGATAATTAAATAAAATTCATACAGATTGTTTATTAGAACGACATATACACACAAAAGAATTTGAAACTCGGTCGTTGATCAAATAATTAAGCAAAAGCTTGTCAAAAATTGAGCTTTCAACACAGCTCTTATGGCAGTCTTACGATTTCTTACCGGAAGTATAATCTTTGCTATTTACAAAAATTAGAATTGCTAACTAAAAACTAGGTACTGAAAGTATAAATCCTGAGCTTTTTGATAATGAACCAAATCTTGTACCATGCCGAACATTCCAGGAAGATATTTGACAATAAAGTGCAGGATATGTAGGTCATTGGATGGTTATTGGGACTATGTGGAGGACTTGGCAAGGTTGCTGAAGTAGGATCATACCCGCGAAATACAAATACATTTAAAAAATATTTTACTTATTATGTGTTTTAGTGAATTCTAATTTTGTAAATTATAATCCACGAGAATATAATTAACTTTACGTATAAGAATATTGAATATTGACTACGCGGGAAAACTGAACACGCATCACGTATATAGATATGCTTGGAAAAACAACGTTGCCAAACGTACCAGAAATGAGGACAGTGGAGTCATACCAAAATATATTTTTTATTTAAAAAAATATACATTCATGAATGTATTTTATTATTTTACTACATTTTACAGGAATTTCATAAGTAGTAGAATATCCACCACTACACAAGACACACAGTCACTTAGAACTAACAAAAGATATAGGACAAGATTTGCATACCTATAAACAATAAAACAAAGAAAATTAGTAAATAACTTTATTTAACAAATTTTTGTTTTTAAATATGTTAGTACATATTAGTCTTATTTAAACCAATAATGGTTATAGTTAGTATCATTTACACCAAAAATGTTATTATTAATATTACTTAAACCAAGAATGTTGTTAATAAAATTATTTCAACCAAAGAAGACTAACAACTAATAAAAACTGATAATTTGTAATACATTTGTTTAAACATATTTTATTTACTTGAACAATTATAAATTAATAAATTATCAATGCTATTTACGTATTATATAATAAATAGATCAAATTCATCACATTCATAAATAGAAAAAATCAATTCAAGTCTTTTTTAATCATGTTTTTTTCATTTATTCGCATATGCGAAATATTGTTCATTCACTGGTGAAATCTGTATTCTTTTGTTTTTAACTTAAGTAATCCCATTTTTCCAATTTTTCCAACTGAAATTTATACTTTATCAAAACATATAAATATTAAGAAATCTTATTTTCATATACCAAATATTCATTCATTATTGTTATCATTTAAAATTTGACTTTAATAGGTACACGATATCTTAACTGTTCATTCACCATATTTCGGTGCACTCACTCTAGAATGTTTATTTATTGGTACGTGTTCACTTACCGTCGCAACGACCCTACGAATTGAAATTGAATGCCACAGGGACGTGACCTCGAGAAGGAACGCCCAATTGTTCGCCCAGCATCGATCTTGTTCCATATTTGTTCAACCACCAGCTCCGCGGGTGATCCTGGGAGTCATTTTGTCGGTAGTAACGGAGTCGTCCGACAACAATACATGCCCGACCGTCCAGAAACGTGAAACCGGATGCCCGGATTACAGATCTTCGCGAGATCTCGCGAAGACACCGCGACGGACAAAAGGAAAAATGGGAATCGCGTTTTGTATTGTGTAACCGTTTCCTGTCCGGCGGGACGTCGAAATGGTCCTGGTATCGAGAAATGAGAGAGAAAAAAAATGAAATGGGCGCCGGAAAAAAAGAAGATTAGAGGAAGAAATTATAGTAATTCGAGTGGCGGGACGGGAAATGGTCGAATCTGCTTAGGGGGCTATCTTTTTCTTCGGCCGCTTCCGCTCCGGCGCGACAACGGAGAAGCAATCGCAGGTGTGACCGCGTATAATGTTACCAGAATGAAGAGAGAAAGAGCGAGAGTGTTGGGCAGGGAGAAGGGCTGGGCCCTCGGATAGGTGTAACAGTGGTAGCAGGGCTAATGCGTGAATCTACGGTGTTTTTAGGGCAGATTATAAAGAAGTGGAATCGAGGTTGGCGTAACAGGTGGACCCTTCCCTTTCGTTTCCGTGGGCACTTCTTTTTTTTTCCTTTCTACAATGTATTCTTAAAGCCCCTCTAGGTAGTAATGGATTTGCCGGGAGATCAAGACGTGTGGAAAAAAAAATAAACAAGACACATCCGTGTATCTGAGCCTGTTGATTTCAAACGTCGATAACTTTTTAACCCTTACCCTTGATATTGAGACCCCTTCGACCCTACGAAACGATAAATAGAGAATGATTGAGGGGAGCATTGTCTGTTTATTGAATTTTTATAATTTACTTTCATTTTGGATTTTCCAGAATGTGTTTGTGAGCGGTATCTTTTAGATAGGTTAGATGAATTCGTAGATACTTTTAAACATGTTTTTTCAGAATTAGAATTATTTTTTTTGTCAGATCAATTGATCAGGAATAAGTTAACCCACTTATAGTTAGTCTTAATATTATTGTACAACGTGTTTTGTTATCATAATCAGACATTAATAAAATGAAACACCAGAATTGGGGTATAATAAAGAACATTAAACAAGTTTTAAGCACTTAGGGATTTTTTAAGAAATTATTGTTAATACGTTCCATTCCAAGTGATATTATCTTGGAAGATTTAATACTAGACATAACAAATCCGTCAGTTTACAATTACTGAAACGACATGGGTGCTTTGTTAGAATTTATGTTGACCTTCAGTTTAGTATATATTTTATATAATGCTATGTTATATTGTACATACATCGGCTACGTACATATTAAGAAGTCATGCCTAGACAGCAAGCCAAGAAGAAGTTCGATCTTTGAGAATTTTTTTTTTTAAAACTGATGAATACTTTTTTACAACTAATACTTTATTCAACAATGCATGTATTATGCAACTTATTATAGTTTCTCTAACAAAATATTAAAAAATGAACGAGTAACAGTTACTCTTCCAGAATCTGTTTTTTTAAAGGTGCTTTGCGGTGATCACGTTTTTACGAAGCTGAATCATCTGAAATTAGAAATTCTAAAAGATTCTGTTAATATATAATTTTGATAGATGAAAAAGGGTTTTTGTTTCAGATAAAAATTCTTTTTTTACTTCACAAGAAACGAAAGATTTAAGCATCGAAAAAACCCTATTTGTGCGTTACATGGCTGCCATTTCGCCTAAAATCAGTTTTTTGAAAAACCCTTCGTTCACCTATTAAATAAAATCATATATTAACAGAATTTTTTTGAAGTTTTCATTTTCGACGATCCACTTCCAAACTAAACGCCTTTAAAAAACAGTTTGCGGGAGAGTGGCTGTTACTTGTTTAATTTTTAATATTCTGGTTCAAAAGAAACTACAATAAATTGCACACTACACTGTTCAACAAATTTGAACTTTTTTTCGTCTTTGCAATTTTCAATAAGCGTTTTTGATAGACCTTTATGAGCTAAATACGAATCTGCAAACCGTTTCTTTCCAGCAGGTCCAGTTTTTGAAAAAATCAAATTTGAAGAAAATTGCAAATTTTCAACTTCGGAGCTGTGTTGTGCTTTTACAGTAACAGTTATTAAATTTCTTTTTACACGAATTAATTCTCTGGACTCTTGCGAACAAAATGATATACTCATGATACTACTTAAATTTAGCAAATTTAATTCACTTGCGAAGTCAACGACTGCGTTTTCCGTTTCAGTTTCTACTAAATATTCCATTTAATTTTATCATTAATAAATGAATTATTTATGTTACCGATGAATCTTTATTTATTCCTTTGTTTCTACAAAAATAAGAAGCTTTCCTATTTTTCTAAGTACATCATTTTCTTGTTGTAAGTTCTATATTTTATTCGGTTTATTTTTCCAATATACTTAGAAAGATGAATTGGTTTGGTTTGTCTAGATATTTTTGGGACCGCCTTGCGTCGCAGATCCTATGCCCCAAGTTGAATATTTTCAGAATTTAATACCTACATACATATTTATTTATTATGTATATTGTATATAGTTTATACATATGTTTGTTTATATG
>NW_015374726.1:3435-3691 GCF_001272555.1 Dufourea novaeangliae | reverse complement strand
GTGGTCCGGCGCGCCCGACGTTGGTCCTCGGGGACTTCAACGCGAAGTCCACCCTGTGGGGAATCCCCGGGACCGAAGCGCGGGGGGATGCCGTGCAGGAGTGGGCGGCAGGACTGGACCTCCGGTTGCTCAATCGGGGGTCCGTGAGCACGTGCGTGCGGTGGCAGGGCGAGTCCATTGTGGACTTGTCGTGGGCAACGCCCGCCGCCGCGCCTCTCGTGACGGGGTGGTGGGTGGCGGAGGAGGTGGAATCGCT
>NW_015374726.1:0-328 GCF_001272555.1 Dufourea novaeangliae | reverse complement strand
TTAACATACCAATGATGATGAATGATTAACGCTTGCGGCTGGTTCAGTCGGGGTTTCGGGTCCTTGTAGGGGCGGAATACTTGCTGGCGCTCGGAGCCGTGATGCAGGGGTCGGGCACTGCGGGATACACCCACTCGGATCCTCCAGGCCAACCTCAACCACTCGGCCCGGGTTCAGGATTGATCCTACATAGCCTGGCCGAGCTTGGTGTCGGGTTGGCGGTCGCGGCGGAGCCGTACCGCGTTCTCGACCGCCCGGATTGGGCGGGGACGCGCTGGGCTCCGTGGCGGCGGTGAGCGACGGAACCGTGCCCATGAGCGTGGTTGCG
>NW_015374725.1:0-333 GCF_001272555.1 Dufourea novaeangliae | reverse complement strand
TGCCGACCACCTGCTCGAGCATGGGGGGGTCCAGGCTCTCGGTGACCGGGGGGGCAGCCGGCCGCAGTCGCCCTAGGACGATGCGGTAAGGGCGCCCCCATGGGTCACCGTCGAGAGTCCCGAGGAGCTCGTCCCGCGCTCCCGCCTTGGCCCTCCTGATGGCCACCTGCAACTCAACCCTCGCCCGGCGGTAGCCCTCGTACAGCAGGGCCTCCACCGCCGGGTCGCGGCGCCGTCTACGGCGAGCCCGGACGAAGCGACACCGCGCCACGTTGCACGTGCAACGAAGCTCGGCAATGGCGTCGCTCCACCAATAAGAAGCCCGCCTCGGGG
>NW_015374724.1:0-285 GCF_001272555.1 Dufourea novaeangliae | reverse complement strand
TTGCCAGGGTACCCACTGCTTCGAGATAGAAAACAGACGTCACGTGCATCGGCTTGAAAATGTTCGAAATGAAGAGGCCCTGGCCGACCACCCTTGTAGAGGCCGGAGTGGAATTTTCGGTTCTTAATGGCTTAAAATCTTCGGCCTCGTAGCAATCGTGAACTCACAACAGAATTGACAATCGACAATTTTATTAGAACTTTATGAAACTGTAGTTCTCAAGAAAACATTTCATACGTATTTTTTTTTTAGTATTCCGTCAAATATCTCGGAATTTATTAGAAA
>NW_015374723.1:0-537 GCF_001272555.1 Dufourea novaeangliae | reverse complement strand
ACCATTTTCCTAACAGAACGTTCGGATAGTAGAAGATTCGAATGGTGGACCACTTTCATAACAGAACGTTCGGATGATGGACCACTTTCATAACAGAACGTTCGGATAGTAGAAGGTTCGGATGGTGGACCATTTTTCTAACAGAACGTTCGGATAATAGAAGGTTCGGATGGTGGACCACTTGCATAACAGAACGTTCGGATAGTAGAAGGTTCGGATGGTGGACCACTTTCATAACAGAACGTTCGGATAGTAGAAAGTTCCGATGGTGGACCACTTTCATAACAGAACGTTCGGATAGTAGATGGTTCAGATGGTGTACCATTTTCCTAACAGAACGTTCGGATAGTAAAAGGTTCGGATGGTGTACCATTTTCCTAACAGAACGTTCGGATAGTAGAAGATTCGAATGGTGGACCACTTTCATAACAAAACGTTCGGATAGTAGAAGGTTCGGATGGTGGATCATTTTCTTAACAGAACGTTCGGATAGTAAAAGGTTCGGATGGTGTACCATTTTCCTAACAGAACGTTCGG
>NW_015374722.1:0-562 GCF_001272555.1 Dufourea novaeangliae | reverse complement strand
TCAGGCGATAAGACAGCCGGCCGTGGCGGCGGTCCAGCCAGTCATCGAAGACCGGCAGGATCGACCCCACAGCCCGCTCTCGGGCGGCGCCGCTCTCGACCAGCTGGCGCCACCACTCCTCCCGCGCGAACCGACCAGCGGCTCGCCTCCACACTTCGACCGTCTCATCGCCGAAGACCTTGCCTATTGTGTTTGCGGCCGTCCCTCTACACATTAACTTGTAAAAAGAACTTTCAACCTCGAATTCCAATTCCATGTTAGAAATGGTTCTATGGTTCATATTACACCGAATGTATGTGTTTAACAATTTTATTTATTTTAGTTTCTTAGTTTCTTCATGCATCGTAATGAAGGTGCGGCAAATTTCATCTTAGTTTCATTCTAATATCATTATACGTTTTGTATGATCCATGTTAATTGCATATTATTTTTTTGCGGAAACAAGAACATCAAATACTTGGAGTAAGATCGAAGTAGTAATAAAATGTGCAATGCACACAAAACATACAGTAAGTCAATATTTAATATTTCAGGAATAAAGATATTATCCTATCGAACGAAG
>NW_015374721.1:0-268 GCF_001272555.1 Dufourea novaeangliae | reverse complement strand
CGAATTGTTTTAGCAAATTCACGTCTTTCTAGTAAAAGTGTTGAATGGTTATTATATTCTTCTTTTGAACTAAATTGGAAATTGTAAACGTAATTTGTACGTAGGTTCTTATTTATACAAATTTACATTTATCACCCCGGAGAAGGGGTTCGTCCGAAGAATAAATACAACAACAAAATAAACTGAACCCCACGAACGCGCGGATGTTAACCCTTAGCACTCCGAGTGTTTTTTTACTCAAGAGTGCGGCAACTCCGTGACATTTTTG
>NW_015374720.1:0-293 GCF_001272555.1 Dufourea novaeangliae | reverse complement strand
AATAAAACCCAATTAATTAAAATAGATCACAATAAAAAAAAATAATAGAAACAAACCCCTGAGTCGAGTTCGGATAATGGAGAGGACCCCTTGAAACCTCCTTTATCAGTGTCCACCAGGGGTCAGCAATCGGAAGACCTCGACGAGGTCCGCGGACGCGAGTGAACTGAGGATTTTACATTGCACGCTCGTATTTAAAGGCTCGTGGCGACCATGAACTTGCGCGCAATGATGCGCGGTCAGGTGCGCGAACATTGAGTGCACTGGAAACTCGAGCTCGCCAAAAATTATAT
>NW_015374719.1:2687-2974 GCF_001272555.1 Dufourea novaeangliae | reverse complement strand
GAATTTCGAAAGCCTTTACTTTTAAGTGCTTGTTCAAAAATTTCAAACCAGCATCTTGTTGCTTGCTTTAATCCATATAGGGCCTTGTTTAATTTACAAACTTGATCATCTCTACTTTCAACCCCCTCAGGAACTTTCATATAGATTTCCTCTTTCAATATACCATTTAGAAAAGCAGTTTTTACATCCATATGATGGACTAGTAAATTAAATTGATTGGAAAACGCCATTATAAATCTGAAACTTGATATTCTTGCAACTGGTGCAAATGTTTCATTATAATCCAC
>NW_015374719.1:0-2603 GCF_001272555.1 Dufourea novaeangliae | reverse complement strand
CACACATGAGGTAATCATCCGGTTTATCAAATTCATTATAAGAAATAGTTGGACGACATTTAATCCTATCACTCCTTCTTAACTCGGAAGATATTTGTCCTTTACTTCGGTTATTTTGCGATGAAGACTCTTGTATATCTGTTTCAACTACAGATTTATTAGATCCATGACTTAATTCAGTATTTTTATTTGTCTCATTTACCTTCGATTCCGATATATCTGATTTATTACTATCAGATTTATGAGACTTTACTGATTTTGACTGCATGTCAGACGAATCAGTTTCAAGCTGTACCTCTACAGGCCTGGATACCAAGTCAGTTTTATCATGGGAGTTTTTAGAATTAACCCCTTCAAGCTCTATTATTTCAGGCCTGGATACTAAGAAATTAGTCTCATCTACTATAACGTCTCTAACTACAACAAATGTACTACTTTCCACGTCCCACACTTTATACCCGTTCGGTTCATACCCAACTAGAATGCCCTTCCAAGATTTCTCTTCGAATTTCGATTGTCTAGTTTTATTATGCACATAAACTGTCGAACCGAAAACCTTTAAGTATTTTAATTGAGGCTTTCTACTATGCCACAATTCGTATGGTGTTTTAGACTCTTTTAGAGCTTTAGTTGGGGTCAAATTCATTAAAAACGTAGCAGTAAGGACAGCTTCACCCCAAAAAACCTTTTCTAAACTAGCCCCAGCTATCATTGCACGAGCCTTTTCAGTTATTGTCCTTATCATACGTTCCGATACACCATTTAATTGCGGGGTTCGTGGAACAGTTAAATGGTAACTAACACCTTTTTCAACACAATACTCTTTCATCACATTGGACAAATATTCTCTCCCATTGTCTATATACAAATTGACAATTTTTAAATTAAAACGAGCCTCACTTTTCGTAACATAATCTCGAAAAACTGAGAACACATCTGATTTATGTGTTATCAAATAGGTAACGCAATAATGACTGTATTCGTCAACAAAAGGTACAAAATAATTTTTGTTATTTATTGTCGAAGGAGTGATTGGACCACAAACATCAGAATGTACAATAAATAATGGTCTTTTAATATGGCTTTTATCCTTTGCTCTTCTAAATGGTAATCGTGTTTGTTTGCCATTTATGCAAGCTTTACATAAATTATAATTTACTCTAACCCTTTCTATCTGCCCTATATCTACAAACATTTGTTTATTCTTTAATTCTAAAAATTTAGACTTTCCAATATGACCTAACCGTTGATGCCATAATTCATAACTATCTCTATCTTTACTATTTACTTGAACAATAGAATTCGCTTCATTTGAATTAACTATAAATTCAATTCCAGTTAAATTATTTAGTAGTTTACCTGTCATTATTACATTTCCATTTTTACTTATCTTAACGCTCTTTTCGTCAAAAGTAATGGTCATCCCGGCCTGCTGCATTCTTCGGACAGATAATAAATTATAAGGTACATCTGGACAATAGTAGACATTGTCTATTGTTCCTTGGAGACCCATGTTGGTGGTAACATTTATCGTGCCCTTCTTAGTCGCTGTTATAAATTCCCCGTTTTTCGCCACGGAAATTTTTATTGGCATTTCCACTTCATTAAAATCTCCAGCTATATCTTCCCTGTTGACGAGGTGATCCGATGCTCCAGAATCGAGAAGAAATGTAATTTTGTTTCTATCACCGACTTCTGGTTGATAATCTCCGACCATAAATGCAAAACTTGATACATTTTCTTTTGATGTCGATGGTTGAGATAGTTGTATCGTTTGAACGGTTCTTGTATTCTTCTCAGCATTCTGGTGTTGAAGCCCTCTTTTATAATAGAAACAATCCTTCTTGATATGACCCTTCCTTCCACAGTGGTGACATTTAACAATAGGTAATGACCTATTGGGTTTGAAAAACCGTGCCTTACGTTCTTCTTGACCATACTTCTTGTACGGTTTTGGGATTTCGAAGTTTCGTTTCTTTGCAATATTGCCTTTATTTGCTTGAAGCACTTTCATACTTGTGTCACGGCACTCGTTATTCAACTTCACTTCATGATCAAGTAGTCTCGTCTTTACGAACGCCAATGTTAAATTGTCCTCCGATAACGTTTCAATTGCAGTTATTACACCGTCATAGAATGTAGGCAATGTTAGCAATAAATGCGACACTTTGTCAGTTTCTTCTAATTTTGCACCCGCTGCTGATAGTTCCGATATCAAATCATCGAACACTGTAAAGTGTCTTATCAATGACGTATCACTTTGTAATTTTAAACTTAATAATTTTTTTCGTAAAGCTAATTGTGTGGCTAGACTTTTACGTTCATAAATAGCATCCAAATCATGCAACACCTGTCTAGCACTATTATTTGTTTGTACAAAGCTAAGGAAAGAGTCTGATAAATATTCCACAATAATGTTTTTGGCAATTTTATCGGCTTTAATCCACTCATCAGTTAATGTCTCCGGAATTTGGTTATCGATAACTTTAATTACGTGTAGCTCAGTTAACAAAGCACGAATTCTAAATTTCCAGACGCTATATTTTCCACCGTCAAAAGCTTTAATGTTTCTTTTTATATTTAAACCCTCCATTGTCTTTTAC
>NW_015374718.1:0-319 GCF_001272555.1 Dufourea novaeangliae | reverse complement strand
CGTTCATGTGTCGAAGTGTTAAAATTAAAGTGTTTAAACTCAATAACTGCACTTTCTTTTCTTCTTCTATTATTTAGAGTATAATCTTCACCATTTCGTATTAAAAATATTACATTCTTGTTACATATAAAATATTAATACTCAACGTTAATTCCTTCATTTTCTAAATTAATATTATTATTATACATTTACAAATAATATCGTACAGAAACTAATGAAATTGACAATATCCATGAAATACGTAAAATTTTAGAACACATATTTAAAAATATATAAATATTAGTTAATTACTATGTCGATAAAATCGGAACCATAGCGG
>NW_015374717.1:0-986 GCF_001272555.1 Dufourea novaeangliae | reverse complement strand
GTTTGAGTTTTTATTACCCTTGTCCTTTCCCCGGTCAATCCTACATGTGTTTCTCGCGTCAATACCTATCCACTCGACTTTCCACGCTTTTTCCTGCTTCGGACCCCCCTTGACCGTGGGGGGTAACATCCGTCCTTTTGTCTCGTAAATTTTACTGTTTCGCCGCTACCTCTGCCGCGTTACTTCCTATTACTCCTGCTATCCCGGTCCCCTGGATCTTTTACGCTCTGTATTGACGCCGATTTATATAGTTTATTGTAATTATTTACAAAGTATTTTATTCCCCGGGCTATACCTATCCTATCCGCGTTCTTTTTCTTCATCTTTTTCTTCGTTTCATATGTGTTTGATAAAATTCTAGCCTTATTTACTTAAAATCCTATCGCGCTGACTTTCTTTTATCTTAATTGATCTCATTGTTCCCTCTTTTTCGACTTGTCCTTATTATTTTAAGCTTAATTTATGTAACCTCGTCGCGACATGCATCTATCCACGAGAATTTTTTGCATTTTCTCGTGGAATCGATGCATGTGTCTTGCGCTATTGCCCCCCGTCCCTTGTCTTTACGGTGTTCTAATGCCGACCACCTCTTTTATATCCTAATCTCGTCTTCTGCTGTGTACGTCGTTCTTCCCTCGCCGCCCTCCATTTTCTTTTTCGCTGCTACGCCTGCCGCTCTGCCTCTTAGTGGTCCGCCATTTCTTAAGACCACGCCCTGGTTCGCACGCCCCCGGTATCCTCCTGACCCCTCCTACTTCAATGTCCCGTACCCGGATTTCTTCCTACTCCTATCCTATCTTGTTTGTACTTAATCGGTCGAGATTAATGACTTCAAAGATTCTGCATAGTGTAATCCGCCGCCGTGAGCTTCCTGTCGCTGGGACGTTTTCTCTCTCCATAGCGTGCCCCCGTCGTACTCATGAATTTCTCCCGGCACGTCGGTGAATAGCACGCCTCACCTGTTCGCCGTCTCCTGGGGGCGAACC
>NW_015374716.1:280-872 GCF_001272555.1 Dufourea novaeangliae | reverse complement strand
GAGATCCTCCTGATTTCCGAACAGGTGTCACAACGGAGCTTGTGGTAAACTCTTCGAGAGCGTAAGCTCGTTTCTCCACGAAACGCGCGAGATCGTCGAAAGTCGGGGGGGGGGCATCGTTGACCGTAGGGGCCAGCGTCCATGCCTTCAAGGTCGAAGGATCGAGTTTTTGCGAGACTAAGTGTACCAATATGTCGACCCACAGTTGCGCGGGGGTCCGGCTCAATTTCGTGAGTGACGTCACCTCGACATTGGCACGATCGATGAGGGAGTGTAACTCCTCGGAGGACTCGCCTTTTACCGCCGCTAAGCTTATCAAATTCGATAAATGTAGCCTGATCAGTCGGCGTTGGTTTTCGAACCGTTTCGTTAATGTTTGCCAGGCCACGACAAGGTTATCGGCAGTAAGCGGGATTTTTTTGACCACCTCGAGCGCGCTACCGGTCACCGACGATACAAGATAGTGCATGCGCGTAAAATCGGATAGTTCACCGTTAGATAAAATAAGCGATTGGAAACGGTCGCGAAATGTTTCCCAGTGATTGGGATCGCCGTCGAACGGAGGCAATGGCACTGGGGGGAGGAGCGAGAG
>NW_015374716.1:0-232 GCF_001272555.1 Dufourea novaeangliae | reverse complement strand
CTGATGGACTCACATGCGGCTCAAGCTGCTCGAGACTATCCGCCATGAAGTCCCGCGTCGCCAAATAGACCTCCTCTGTGCTGTCGAAGTGGCCGTCCGCGATGTAGGGCAGCGTGGATTGTTGTTGCTGCGACATGGCGGTGACAAGCGCCACGTGTCCGGTACGAACGGCGATCCACGTCTCGTCGAGAGCTGAGAGACGTGTTCGCACCTTGGCCGCCGTCAGGTTGGC
>NW_015374715.1:0-503 GCF_001272555.1 Dufourea novaeangliae | reverse complement strand
TCTGAGAAATCGTCCTTGCGCGTCTGTTTTTCCATTGTACAGGAGGTAGAAGTAAAAAAAAAAAGGTCGTACGGCCGTGTAACGTGGTACGGAATATTCTATTCCGTTAGAATACAAATTTGAGTGGGGCAAGGAGGACAGCTACCCCCACCTACCCATCCACCAATCACGATCCCCCTAAGATCCCCTAAGAGAGCCGAATCAACTAATCGCGACCATAGTCAGAGGCGGCTTAAGAGTCAGTCGTCTCGAACAACTTGAAGTGATAAGACGTGAAGTGAACTCGCTCCTGTCGAAGAGTACGTACGTGATCTTTACTTTGCACATTTAATCATTTATTACCAACTATTAGTGTGCCTTCGTTACCTCTTTATCGTTACTTTCGTTTCATATTTATTCAATTTCGAGTAAATTATTGTAAATTAATTCGATATTACGGAACAAAGTGATCTCGGTTTTCACGACTTTCTTTTTGTCTACGCTGTGTAGTATTTACGCATTTC
>NW_015374714.1:0-600 GCF_001272555.1 Dufourea novaeangliae | reverse complement strand
AGCATTTTGTAGCCCGAAGTTTCTAGTTTTTGAATCGGGAATTCAAAAATTGTTTTTATGTAGGTTGTTCCTTTTTTTTAAAGATGAAGCGCAGTAAGCGAATGTTAATAAATGTTGGTCAAGTTTGAGAGGGTGCATGGACCAAATGAAATTTTTTCTGGTAATTCCAATGGAATACTTTTAAAAAGCAAACTTTTCTCTTTAATTTCGTTTTTTTAATTTTGTTGTACAGTTTTTATTGGCCGAGTTATTCGTCATCATATGAGAAAAGGTACTTTCCACTTTGAGCGCCTGTAACTTGCGAACGCATGATCGTATAGAAAATTCCAGAAGTGATTTGGAAATTTTTTTTTATTTTGGAAAGCTGAGAGATTTCTCTTTAAAGTCCTTCAGTTTGCCAATTTGTTGAAAATTTTCTTCGTCGTATACAGTCCATTTCAAAATAACGTAAAATATTGCATAATTACCATTTTTCACAAAACACGATGCCATTTTAACAAAAATTGTCGAATCTTCCAGGTGTCTACGTTTTTTTTTAAGTTAAAAGTACACGCAACCCCTGTACCAAAGGCCGCATTGATCAGATTTTTTTTACCCTGT
>NW_015374713.1:0-263 GCF_001272555.1 Dufourea novaeangliae | reverse complement strand
TATCGATGTTACTGCCCATGTCATCGCGAAAGTGAATGCCGATGACACTGTCGACGTTACTGCCCATGTCAACGTCAGTGTCATCATCAATCTGAATTTCGATGTCACTATCGATGTTGCTATCCTTGTCATCGCGAATGTGAATACCGATGTCACTGTCGATGTTACTGCCCATGACAACGTCAGTGTCATCATCAAATTGAATGTCGATGTCTCTGTCGATGTTACTGCCCTCGTCAGCGCTAATGTGAATGCCGATTACA
>NW_015374712.1:0-487 GCF_001272555.1 Dufourea novaeangliae | reverse complement strand
AGGAGGGAGGGCTCAGGGGGCACCAGGTCCCCCCGCGGCCGGGGTGGCGGCCAGCCGCCGACCCCCGGCGCGCCTCGCCCTCCTCATCACGATGCGAGCGGGGTCGGTCACCTCCCGACCCCGCTCATCATCCTCCTTCCACGAGACCACGGTCTCGCAGAAGGAGGACACCGCCCTCCATGACACCTCGCCCCCCACCATGGCAGCGACCACGGCAGGGAGCGAGAGGTCCCACCCGACCGCCAATCGGAGCGCCCGCCTCACCCTGGAGAAGGCAGGACACTCGTCCAGTGCGTGCTGCGCGGAGTCGAGCTCCGCGCCGCACTGGTGGCAGCCAGGCGTCTCCTCCGCCACAACCTTCAACAGGTACTCCCCGAAACAACCATGTCCGGAGAGCACCTGTGTCGGGCGGTACGTCAACCGCCCGTGGCGGCGGTCCATCCATGCATCAAACACGGGCAGGACCGCCCCCACGGCCCGCTGTCGG
>NW_015374711.1:0-348 GCF_001272555.1 Dufourea novaeangliae | reverse complement strand
CGCCGAGGCCGGACCGGTTACGCCGTACGGCGCCGGCCCGCACCTCGGCGGCGGTGCAGCCCCTTACGGTACCGGAGGTCATGGACCCCGACGTCCGCCAAGCGGAAGCCGGACATCGCGGTCCTCATGACCTCCGCGTACGTCGTCGCGCTGCCCAGGGACACGGTGAGCGCCACCGCTGCTCTTTTCGGGGTTCGCGGCGCGCGCACCGCCGCGCCCCGGCGCCCTGGAGCCGCGGAGGGCGCCGGCGGAGCCGGCACCTCACCCGCCACGGCTTTCGCCCGATTCCGGCGCGTCCCTCGGCCGACAACCTCCGACCACTTGGTCGTGGTGTCGGTCAACCCAGGG
>NW_015374710.1:0-7512 GCF_001272555.1 Dufourea novaeangliae | reverse complement strand
GTTTTTTGGGATTCAAAAGGTGTGATCTACATCGACTACCTGGACAAGGGTAAAACGGTCACAGGGCTCTACTATGCCGGATTATTGGGCCGATTCGACGCCGAGTTGCAGGAAAAACGGCCTCATTTGGCGAAGAAAAAAGTGCTCTTCCACCATGACAACGCACCGGCTTACACCTCCGCCGTCGCCACGGCCAAATTGGTCGAATTAGGCTACGAACTGCTGCCTCATCCACCGTATTCTCCAGATTTGGCCCCGTGCGACTTCCTTTTGTTTCCAAACTTGAAAAAGTCACTCGCCGGGCAGAAATTTGAGTCGAATGAGAAGGTTATCGCCGCCACGGAGGCCTACTTTGCAGACCTCCAGAAAACGTATTTTTCAGACGGGTTAAAGAAGTTGGAACATCGCTGGATCAAGTGTATCGAGCTGAAAGAAGACTATGTAGAGAAATAAATCGCCACTTTTCCAAAATTTTCGTTTTTCTTTTGTAGGCTAAGTACTTATCGGACCGCCCTCGTATGCATACATGCTTCAATTTCCATTTAATAGAAATGTGATGATAATATGTATTCTACCAATAAAAAAGTATGTGGAGGGTGAACAAGTATTGTAATTATCAATATGGAATATATGCCTTGAATATAATAAACATTTAATTTATAAATTTATTATTCTTACCAATAGTTGTCTCGCAAAACATTTCTTCCGCTACTTCAGAAGCCAAATTTGCCCCCATTAAAACTGCCACGGGAATATTGAGGTTTTTTGATATTATGTGAGAGATAAGTTCAATTCCACCGCCCTCTTTTCTATCGAAACCCTGTAAATATCAAATAGGTACAGAAAATGTATGGAACAGTTGTGTCATTTGAGTTTATAACAACAAATATAACAATTCTTGAATAACTGCTTAGCTATTGGGGACATTTGCGAACAATTTTCCCGACATAAAACTTTTTCCATCAGAAACGACGATCTGTTATTTAAGTCTTGGAACTTTGCTTCATGTCTCTCATTCAAGGAAAATAGGAAACTAGATACACCGAGAATAAGCGACATAGAACACTGCTGAGAGTGCATAGTAGACTATTTCCAGCAGTGATGCCAGAATCGTGGGATAATCGCGCGAGCGCTTACCCTCTCCATATCCTCCCGTAGGTATTCCATACAAGCATATCTACCCGGTCCGTGAGCTCTGCCTCACTATGCTCTACTCGGCGCCACCCAACACAAGCATTTTCTGCCTCTATCATGTGCGTTCTGCTTCGGGTGTTTTCGCAAAAGTACTACGTTCCATGTTTATATTTTATTAAAAATTAGTTGCTAAGAGGTGCTAAAACTACAGTTCTGTTCAAAAGTATCGCTTCACTTGTGCACTTGTGAAAAATTGTTGAGATTCAATATTCCATAACTTTGTTAATATTCGTCAGAATTTATTTAAATGAAAAGTAAATTAAAGCTTGAACCTTCTACTATTTCACCCTTTCGTTCGATTTTATTTAACTCGGTGCCCAAGAGGTAAAATTTTCACTTATAAAGAGGGCCTTCAAATTGTAAAATTTTGTTCATATTTGAGAACGGATGTTCCTCATAGACAAGACTGTTTGGAATTTTGCATGTATTTCCGAAATAATGATTCTGTACCTTCAAAACAAGCCAAACTGCAACCAAAACAGATATTTTTTAACGAAATTATGGCCATTTATAGAAACGCCTGAGTCTTTATGGTTTGATGTCTTTCGTGCATAGCACGGTTCAATGGTATGCGTTTCTGTAAATGACTATAACTTCGTTAAAAAAACATCTGTTTTGGATGCAATGTAGCTCGCTATGAAGGCAAAGGATCATACGATGGGCGTATATCGTATGTTTGATCTAATGATAGGGTAATTGAGGTGTGGATAGATCGATGAAGAATAGATGTAGCATAAGTAAAAAATACTGTCTGATGAAGAATCTTACAAAGCATTTTCTGACGAAAATTAATTCTATTATATATCGCAAATAAAATTTACAATCGACCCGCGTGCATCCATCGCTGTCAGTTGATTGTTAACCTATTGTAAATTTCGTCTGCCAATCCCTGACGATTGAAGTTTTTAGTATGTTATTAACTTTATTAGGACAAGGGTTCGTTGATGACCTTATATTATATATATTATACTATATATACATATCTTACCGTACACAAAACATTTGAAAAATATAGGTTTCCATTAAAGGGCTGTATCTTTGTTAAACAAGATCGTTCTTCGATGAGGTTTGCTTTATTTTAAAGACAAACGAACATACTTTCCGGTGGTATATATCAAAATTACAAAAAAATATTGTTTGTACTCTGTAACACTTGACGAACATCAAGGAAAAGTACAGTTTTGCACACTCCTAGTGAACTTCTACCCACTAAACAACCACTTTGATAAAATTTATTTAAAGAACCAACAACTAGAAAATTCAAACTTTAAAATGGCTTCCGTTTCATCAACTTGGAATGAATATTAACAAAGTTGTGAGAGTTTGAAGATTGAGTAAATTTTGAAATAGTTTTGGCCAGCTTTTCAGGTCAAATACCCTACTGTGCGGCGTGGTAACCAAAAAACTAGGCATTCTTAGAATCACATGGGTAGCTTGGGCTGACCACCTGAAAAGCTGCTTCTCGACAGCTACTCATTTCGATAGGGTTATTACTACTTGCGAAAGTACCCCCACCGCGGTGAGGGTTCCATGATGGACGAAGCAGAAGAATAATACTAATATAATATGGTAAATCTAAACACACAAAACTTGGGGGAAGGGGCGAACCGAAAGGGACGGCGGAGCGGGAGGAGATCCCGCAAACGTCCCAACTGCCGCTTGGAGGCGGCAGGGGGGAGGGAGAGCTGGAAAGTGGGGGTGGGGTGAACCCCACTCCAACGTCGGAGGCACCGGCGATAGAAGATCTGGGGGTCCGGCTGGCGGTAATCCGGATAAGCCGGATGGAGCTCCAAGAAGCGCGGTTAGCACTAGGAGTGCAAGTGGGAGCAGGCCTTCGGAGACGCCGGAGCCAATCAGCGACGCCAGAGTAGAGTCGAACGTGTCGTTCTGCCTCTCCACCCGACGGGGGTCTTCGTGTTCCGAAGCCGCCAGAGGGCACAGGGGGATGCGCACCAAAAAGCGCAACAGGGAGGCGGCTTCTGGAGAACCCGCTGGACTGTTGTCCAAGAGGATTCTCCTTGGGCCGCCAACCTGGAGGCGGAGAAGAGGGCGGAGAGGGACCTATGGGACCCGACGGTGATGGCACCGCTGGTCCACAAGTCCTGCAAACGCCTTCCCCTGGCCAAGGATGTGACCGCCAAACTGCGGGAGGCTACCACAGCCGATCTTGATGACTTCATCAAGACAAAGTTGGCGGCGGTGGAAAAGGTTGCTCATGCCAGCAACAATCTAAAGGGGACATGCGTGCGTATGCTGAGGGAGGCTGCCCTCTACATATTTGACGCGGCGGGCGAACAGGCCAAAAGGGCAAACAAGTCCGCAAGGGAGGAGGCCCTCGAAAAAGAACCTAACCCAGACCTCCGTAGCTGGCTTCCTGCAGAGGTGGTTTGGTCGCGAGCCGAGGCTCCAATGGAGCCCCTCCTTGAAGCCCCTCGGCCACAGCCCAGGTCGAGACCGCCAACCCCGCCACCGCCGACAGAGCTGCGGGAGCCCCCAGCGGCGACGCTGTCGCGAAGACGCCGGATCGAGGGGGGTGAACCTCCTCCACCCCTGAGCCTTTCAGAGGTGGAGAAGAGGTCAACACGCGAAGCCGCGAAATAGCCGCCAGCCGCGGCGAAAAAAACTGGCAAGGAGCGGGCGGCAGAACCCCCCCGCAACCCCTCCACTGAAGGAGAATCCGGCCAAGGGGAGCCATGGAACTGGCTTAAAATTCACCCCCTCCCCCCGGCCAGGATCCTTCAGGACAACCTGATTCATTCGACCCGGGCACAAGATCTGCTTATAAAGAACATGCTCGGGCTGGGGATCAGGTTGGCCGTAGCCGCCGAACACTACCGCGTTCCGGACCGCCCACACTGGGTGGGGGACGCGGAGGGCTGGGTGGCGGTAAGCGGCGACGGATCCGCGGTCCTAAACGTGCTTGCACGTAGACCCCACCAGTCGCCCCAAGCCAGCATCAGACTGGCAGTCGACCATTCCCCAGACGGGCGCTCATCCAACTCGACCTGGATGCGCTGATGGTCGCCTGCTTCGCAGCGTCCTGGCCGGAGTTTCCGGCACGACAGGTCGCGGATGTCGATCGTGAGGCCGAATGGTTCCATAGGGCACTTACGGCAGTGTGTGACGCCGCCATGCCCCGGGCCAGGAAGCCAACCCGGCGGGCTGTGTATTGGTGGTCGGACGGCATAGCCGCCGTGCTGAAGATCACCACGGCAGCCCGACGCCAGTACACCAGAGCCTGTCGGTGACGTAATCGCGACCCTGCGGGAGAAGCAGAGCTGTACGAAGCCTACCGGCAGGCCTTGGTTGCAGCTCAGGCGGCCATCAAAAAAGCCAAAACCAGCGCCTGGCGGCCCCCCAGGTCACGGAGGGCTTGGACCCTCCGGTGCTCGAGTACTCTTTCCGGATGATCCGGAGGAACCATGAACGCTCGAGCCGCTCGACCCAACCCAGTGGTCGGACACCCGGAGAGTCACAGAAGAGGAGCTCAATGCCGCCATTGAGGGCATCGGGGCACGTAAAGCCCCGGGCCCCTGACGGTATTCCTGGGCGTGTAGTGGCGAAAGCCTTGCGCATCCTCGGGCCACGACTGAGGTGGCTGCTAGATAGCTGCCTGGGCGGCAGATTTAGGGGATTTTTCCATCCCGGGATGGTGGAAGAATGCCCAGATGGATCCGACATTTCACAAGTATGTTATAGTCGGTCGGAGAAGTCTGGAAGCCCCGAAAATCACACCCTCTCGCCTCCACGTGGTGCCGCCTGGGATCCTGTCGGGAGATTCGACTCCGGACGGGATGCGAAAGAGAGGGTGACCTTTATAGTTTATGATTATAAGAGTGTGGGCTCTGTACTAGGGAGATCGTTGGGTTGGAGGCAACTGGAAGCGGATGGAGGGTCTCGACTGCAGGAGGAGAGGAGGAGTACGGGACAAGCAGGGAACAGCCGAACAAGGAGGGATGGAACTGAAGACAGGGTAAGCAACAAATGCCCAAGTACACATATATACGATGTGAATCCGGCCTCGCAAGAGGATGGCACGTAAGGGATACGGATTGGGAATAGAAAGAGTGGGACTAATGTTTGTCTCGAAGCTCGATCTATGTAGACCGTCCGTGAAGAGGAAGGGTGTAGGATGGGAGGATTCGGTGACTCCTACCCAGACACAAAACTCCCTCTCAGTCCCCCCCTGAACCCGAGAGGTCAACCGGATTATCTACCGGGAACCCTCGAGGGCGACGGGATAGGATGCCATAGAATTCATGTCCAATAAGTAGACTAAAACGTGGATCCAGCCCGTACGTGCGGGGTGTTGGGATACGAGTCGGGAGGGGAGCGAGCAAAGGGGCGGTCGCCGCCCACTGACACGCTCCCCGAAGACCACTCGTGAAGAGGCAACACGGGGGAAAAGATAGATGGGGAACCCTGTCGACTCCAGCCGCATTTCGCCTCTCAGTCCCCGCCGTGACCCCAGGACGACGGAAAACTCGCTCAGAGCCTGTACCCTCCACGGGAAGTCGCGGTGACAAACACAGGATCCGCGGAGGACAACGGACCGGGTGGGTTCCGGGAGGTAGCCTGGGAGTGGCAAGGGTCCGGAACCCGAGGACCGTCCGTGAAGAGGGGAGGTAGAGGTACCCGTCCACGGATGGAATACCAGATACAAAATTCCCCCTTCGTCCTCGAATTAGAATAAGACAGGAGTCGGGGAGTCCGATCGCGGACGTTGGCACAAGCATGCGTACACCGAACGCACATACGAACACCTGCTTGTGCGGACGTACCGTGGACAAAGGACACCGATACCGGGAAGCTGGCGGGATAGCGGACAAGGACGCGTGGTCAAGCACTGGACCTGGAGAATCTACGGATGGATGCTCTCGGAACAGGGACAAGCCACCAAACGCCAGGATCACTCATTCGGGCCCGAGGGGAGGGGGGTGGGGGCCGTCCAGGCATACAACCCTTCGGGGGCCTGGTCGTGCCATTTGATTAGATTACAGCGCGACGGGGCCCGAATGCGATACCGGACAGCGGGGCGTATACTGACACACCGAGTCTCGGAAGTATGAAGAACATCACTTTGCGAGACATCGGCCCAACGAGCCCCACGGACATCGTATTCTGGAAGGCAGTTCATTATGGACGGAGCACCAGACGTATAGTACGGCACTACTGAAAACAGGCCTCACGTGCCGGTAAAACACCGTGACCCTGGAACACATATGTCGACGGGTCGCTGGGGCGTTTGGCACACGCTGCAACGATCCGTGGTACGCCAGAGAGAGAGAGCATCGACCATTAGGGACGGGTGCGCTCTTCGACCCAGAACGCGAGCGGTGGTCCCTGATGAAGCTGATATTTACTCCTCGGAGAAATTTCGGTAAAGTCCGGTGGGCTGCCGTCTCGCGTCGCGTTCCTTGCAGACTCTAGGGAGGGGGAAGGGCGCGATCTACTCTATTCCGTTTTCCTCACTATTAAAGTCACACACCCAGCTTTCGATTAGACTAGATTCACACGGCGGTGGATTCATTTATGGTCTACCGCGGCTCCCAGGGGAGGTGATCGCCGAACCCGATCACGTCTCTCCTTGAGGTCGGCTAAAACGGCCTCCCCATGTATCGCTGTTGGAGTCCCGGGACTCCCTCCTTGTCCTTGAAGGGGGATGGTAATTTTGTGAGGGGTAACCAGAGGAGGGGGGGCTCCTGAGTTATTCGGGACATAGGCAGGTAACTCACTAGGAGGTTGAAATAGGCGATACAGCTCTGGGGACACGAGGGCTGGAAGGGTCTCGTCCGGGCACGTTGCCTGGGCGAGAACTCCGATGGAACTGATGTTCCCCAACACCCGGGCGAGCTTGCTCGTCCGGTGCGGGGAATTTCGGCGAAGTTGGGGGCCCGACCGGCTCAAAGTCCACTCACCGCACCTCCACGTGGGGTCCCCGGGTCTCCGCCTCAGTAGCTGGAACCGCTTTGCGGGTACCAGTTTGCTGGGTGTGCGTCGTTATCCAACGACCGGGAGAACAAAGTGGTAGACCACCAGGCCACTTTGTTCAGCGATGTGACTGGTGAAGAGGCGTCAGGAGCTGGCATTATGTCTGCTCCTGCGTCTGTGTGTGGGAGGCGGGGGAGGAGGGGGGACGTTCTCTCCCACGCCCCTGTCGATGCGCCGGGCCCGTCGGGGTCGACCGACGGGTCGCGGGGGACGCGGCCGACCGTCCGCCAGCAGCGCCTGCTGCGGCGCAGCGACCGGGGCCGGCGGCCCAGCACGGGGAGCGCGGACCTCGACGTCGGCATGTCGGAGAGCAGCGACGACTCCGAT
>NW_015374709.1:0-5109 GCF_001272555.1 Dufourea novaeangliae | reverse complement strand
TTTTTTTATAAATTGGTCCAGTTAAAAATTTGATTATAAAAATTCAATCAACATTTGAAAGTCTCAAAACCCATATTACATCCTTTTAAAAATGGAAAGTGACGAAAAAATTATTTAAAAGTGTAGAACTATTAAAACCTTATTTTTATTAATGATTTAAAATACTAAAAAATTAAAAAAAGTTTACACTTCAAGCAAACTTCGACATAGTAAATGACTGATGTCAGTAGCATTGTTAAAGTGCTCTCCTCCTCGATTCTCATCAGAGCAAAGGAGGTTGGTAGGCAGCGCGCGAGCCATTTTTAACAGAAAAAAAGTGTTCTCAGTGAAAAAAAGATGTCTGATTCTGCAGTTGCAACGTCCGCTTCCCCAGTGGCTGCCCCACCAGCGACAGTTGAGAAGAAAGTGGTCCAAAAAAAGGCATCTGGATCTGCTGGCACAAAGGCAAAGAAAGCCTCTGCGACGCCGTCACATCCGCCAACTCAGCAAATGGTGGACGCTTCCATTAAAAATTTAAAGGAACGTGGCGGTTCATCACTTCTGGCAATCAAAAAATATATCACTGCCACTTATAAATGCGACGCCCAAAAGTTAGCGCCATTCATCAAGAAGTACTTAAAATCGGCCGTGGTCAATGGAAAGCTTATCCAAACTAAGGGAAAGGGTGCATCTGGATCTTTCAAACTGTCGGCCTCTGCCAAGAAGGAAAAGGATCCGAAGGCAAAGTCGAAGGTTTTGTCTGCTGAGAAAAAAGTTCAAAGCAAGAAGGTAGCCTCTAAGAAGATTGGTGTCTCCTCCAAAAAAACTGCCGTTGGGGCTGCTGACAAAAAGCCCAAAGCTAAGAAGGCTGTGGCTACCAAAAAGACTGCCGAAAATAAGAAAACTGAGAAGGCAAAAGCCAAGGATGCCAAGAAAACTGGAATCATAAAGTCGAAGCCCGCCGCAACAAAGGCGAAAGTGACTGCAGCGAAGCCAAAGGCTGTAGTAGCGAAAGCGTCAAAGGCAAAGCCAGCGGTGTCTGCAAAACCCAAAAAGACGGTGAAGAAAGCATCGGTTTCTGCTACCGCCAAGAAGCCGAAAGCGAAGACTACGGCTGCCAAAAAGTAAATTGTGAAAAAGTGCAGTATTTGGTACATGTTCGCAATTAAAATTTTAGATTTATGATTTATAGATCTGAAATTTGTTTAAACAAGTCCTTTTCAGGGCTACAACGTTCCGTTGCAAGAGAAAAAAACTTTTATTTTCTTCCACTTATTTATTAGCTGACGTTCGCAGCAACAATAAAACGTTTCATGTCATGAATTACATTGCATGTTGGTCGCATTCAGTTTTCGTTCCCGATTTTTTTGTATTTATTTGAACATTACCCAATTACCCATATTGCGGGTAAATAAGTTTTATTTGTAAATTCATATTCGATGATTGGTGGTTGAAAAATGCATTTCTTTGGTATAACACATTGTGGCCCTGAAAAGGGCCGTTTTGGATTATTGTCCGCATTCGCAGGAGAAAATTATTTAGAGCTGGTGTACTTGGTGACAGCCTTGGTTCCCTCACTGACAGCATGCTTGGCCAACTCTCCAGGCAAAAGCAGGCGAACAGCCGTTTGGATCTCCCGACTGGTGATGGTCGAGCGCTTGTTGTAGTGAGCTAGACGAGACGCTTCGGCAGCAATTCGCTCGAAAATATCATTTACAAAGCTGTTCATTATGCTCATCGCCTTCGACGAAATTCCGGTGTCAGGATGGACCTGCTTGAGAACCTTGTAAATGTAGATGGCATAGCTCTCCTTCCTTTTGCGCTTCTTTTTCTTGTCGGTCTTGGTGATGTTCTTCTGAGCCTTGCCAGCCTTCTTGGCTGCCTTTCCACTAGTTTTCGGAGGCATTGTTCACGTTACTTATATTTTCACAAACACAATTCACTTATCGTAATGTGGGCCCGAACGCGTTCACGTTTATACTTTTTTTCGAGCAGTCAATTCAGGTCTAAGTCACCCACCCCTAACTGAATGCGCAGGCAAACGGAAAAGTATAAATATTTCGCTGTCTGGGTTAGGCGAGCATTCGTGTTCCGTGTGTAAAGTGAACTAAGTGAAATAAACGCAAAGCAAAATGTCTGGACGTGGAAAAGGTGGCAAAGTGAAGGGAAAGGCAAAGTCCCGCTCAAACCGTGCCGGTCTTCAATTCCCTGTGGGCCGTATTCACCGTTTGCTCCGGAAGGGAAACTACGCAGAGCGTGTTGGTGCAGGCGCTCCAGTTTACCTAGCTGCCGTAATGGAATATCTGGCCGCTGAGGTTCTCGAGTTGGCTGGCAATGCTGCTCGTGACAACAAGAAGACTAGAATTATTCCGCGTCATCTGCAACTGGCCATCCGCAACGACGAGGAGTTAAACAAGCTGCTCTCCGGCGTCACAATTGCACAAGGTGGCGTGTTGCCTAATATACAGGCTGTTCTGTTGCCCAAGAAGACCGAGAAGAAGGCCTAAACGTTTCAAAGGCTAAGCTAAAAACCTACATGTACATAAAATCGTCAATCAAACCGTCCTTTTCAGGACGACCAAATTATTACCAAAGAATTGAAAAATTTTTTAGCTTGGCAATTTGTTGTAATTAGTAAATCATAAAGAATTATTAACGTAAAGATGGTAATGTAGTAAGGGTTTTCTACTATATGCGGTATAAACTATAATTTGCTTCTTTAAACAATCGCACACCACGATGTGATGCTGTACATGCGGTGTCTGAAACCATTTGTACAGTCTGTACAAATCCATGTTAGAAATACACATTCTATTTGAAAGAGTACGAACGACAGACATTTATTTTTAGTTTAACATATTTTTTGGGAGTCCCGACCAATAAAATTAAATACTTTTTGAAAATCTTCCTCCTTTTAAAAACTGAATGGTGGTCCTGAAAAGGACCGATTGCTTAATAGGGGTACACAGGATGTACACTTTTTAACCGCCAAATCCGTAGAGGGTGCGGCCTTGCCTCTTCAGAGCGTACACAACATCCATGGCTGTAACTGTCTTCCTCTTGGCGTGTTCCGTGTAGGTCACGGCATCACGAATTACGTTCTCCAAGAAAACCTTCAGAACGCCACGCGTTTCCTCGTATATGAGTCCAGATATGCGCTTCACACCGCCTCGACGGGCCAAACGGCGGATAGCAGGCTTCGTGATACCTTGGATGTTATCACGCAGCACTTTGCGATGACGCTTGGCGCCACCCTTTCCCAAGCCTTTGCCTCCTTTACCACGACCAGTCATTTTTCACTGTTCTATACTATTATACACGCACAGCACGAAAGTCACTAAAGAACTAATTTCAACGTTTCTGTGTGCCCCTATTTATAGGTAAAACGACAAAAACCCGAGAGAGTACGAACGATATGTTCGTTCGCTTTTCGCTCGTCAAATGAAATGGCCTCTGTTTTTCTCTCTCTCTCTCTCTCTCTTTCACCGTCCACGATTGCTATATAAGTAGGTAGCAAATGCTCTGATCGTTTATTGTGTTTTCAAACGTGAAGTAGTGAACGTGAACTTTAGTGAAACCCAAATCGGAGATGGCTCGTACCAAGCAAACTGCTCGCAAATCGACTGGTGGAAAGGCGCCACGCAAACAACTGGCTACTAAGGCCGCTCGCAAGAGTGCTCCAGCCACCGGAGGTGTGAAGAAGCCCCACCGCTATCGCCCTGGAACCGTGGCCTTGCGTGAAATTCGTCGCTACCAAAAGAGCACCGAGCTTCTAATCCGCAAGCTGCCTTTCCAGCGTCTGGTGCGTGAAATCGCTCAGGACTTTAAGACGGACTTGCGATTCCAGAGCTCGGCGGTTATGGCTCTGCAGGAAGCTAGCGAAGCCTACCTGGTTGGTCTCTTCGAAGATACCAACTTGTGTGCCATTCATGCCAAGCGTGTCACCATAATGCCCAAAGACATCCAGTTAGCGCGACGCATTCGCGGCGAGCGTGCTTAAGCTGACACGGCATTAACTTGCAGATAAAGCGCTAGCGTACTCTATAATCGGTCCTTTTCAGGACCACAAACCAGATTCAATGAGATAAAATTTTCTGTTGCCGACTATTTATAACTTTAAAAAAAAAATAAGAACAAAATTCATATTCTATTATTTATGGCGCAAACGGTACTGGGTCTTAAATCATATGTAAAAATACTAATTCTGCCAGAGAAGGAATAAAAATAATCTTATTTTAATTGTCAGCTCAACATTTATTAAATTAAAGAAGAGGTTAATACAAAAATATATATTTTTATTTGTTCTTTGTGCGAACATCCTTTAAAGCAGTGAAAGTGTCGTGCGGGGAAAGGGACTCTGAACCTTAAACATCTAAAAAAAAATCTGAATTCTGTGTAAGACAGTTTGAAATTAATGAAATTACATTGATGACGGCAATATTTATAAAATAACAGAAAATAATAAAATAAAACTAGCTATTTTATATTTTTTCCATGTGTTAACTGAAGAAAGTGTTATTATTGAAGAGGTCGTACGGGACAATTGACACTGTCCCTTCAAACGTCTGTAAAAAATAAAACCTATGTAAAATTCAGCACGGAAATTGGCTAATTTTGTTGCGGAATGTAATATATATTACATAATAAAGGATAATACAAAAATTGTTTCTTTTTATTTTTTATTTGATTTATTTATTTGACTACATAGACGGTAATGCATATGTGGCGAGGAAATCGATTGATTTCAGAACAAATTATTTTAAAATATGCATGGAAACACATTAATAACAAGCAAACACATTAATAATTTAAGAAAATATTATTTATTATATTAATATTATGTTATTTAAGAAAGTATCTGTATTTTTAACGATCGAAAATTATTTCTGAATGCTGCTTTAAAGCAAATTTTTCTGTAGTTCAATGTGAACTTAAATCAAGTAATAAAGTATCTTAATTAATAATAGACGCTTCTTTCAGAAGCCCTTCTAGGGGATGAACGTTTCAATTTTAATAAACATTACGAATTAGTGAAATATTTGCAATGATTCTTATTTTATTAGATGTTTTTTTTATAAATTGGTCCAGTTAAAAATTTGATTATAAAAATTCAATCAACATTTGAAAGTC
>NW_015374708.1:0-541 GCF_001272555.1 Dufourea novaeangliae | reverse complement strand
GGATGTTTAACAGCGTCGATCATTGAACAAACCACGCTGACCGTTGCAATTTGCTAACTTTCTGAGTTGGGTGACCGTCCTTCGCGAATAGAGTCGTCAAGGAGGTTTCAACCTAACGTAAGCATGTTTCAGCTTGTCCAAGTGTTTCGCAATTTTCTTACCGTTTCCTGCCAATAAAATCGCATTATTTTGTTCTGAAATTTCGCAAATCCTGTAAGGACCCTCGTAATGTTGATCGAATTTTGATAGACGAGGTTCCTTTAATACGTAGACAAGGTCATTCGGTGAAAAAGTTACTTGGTTGCTTTTCCGATCATAATTTAATTTTGATCGAGCCTTGCTGTTGTCTACATTTCTCCTAGTTAAATTGTGATTGTGAATTTCGTCCAATCGTTCTACTAGATTTTGAACGTATATGGGATATGTTAGGAGCTCTTCGCGAGACATCGGGGTGCAGGGGTCTCTAGCTAATTGACCTAAAACTACCTCGTACGGAGTAAAGTTTGTTGCTTCGTGTACCGATGTATTATATGAATATGTC
>NW_015374707.1:0-272 GCF_001272555.1 Dufourea novaeangliae | reverse complement strand
TTGTTTATAAACCAGGTAAAATTAATTCTAACGCTGACGCTTTATCCAGGAATCCAATTGACTTCCAAATCCAATGAATTTTAAGGAATCCCACTGATTTTAAGGGATCCCACCGCTGCCACCAATTTGTTGCGTGGCCGTTTTATAAAGATTTGTAATTGAGAATTTAGGCAGGGTTCGGGTCCCTGTGGAGCGCTGATACGCTCTTTTCGAGTTGACTTCAATAAATACTCGATAAATGAAATAAAACTCAGGAACTTGTATTTGAACTT
>NW_015374706.1:2442-2741 GCF_001272555.1 Dufourea novaeangliae | reverse complement strand
GCGAATTACTCAGTAATTAAGCGCTTAAAATGAACGTCGTTAGTCTCAGATTGCTCCTCGTGGCTTATCGCATGGACCCAGTAGTGCAGAAGCTCAGAATTAGTAAAATTATTTATGCCTGTGTTACTGCAGCCCCTTATAGAGTGGCAACCGTAATTGCAACAGAGTTCGATCGTATTTACACCTCTGAACGGGCATATCATTTCTCTTCGTCACGCATTAAATTCGAAGTTTAAAGAACGTAGAAAATAATACTCTCTAACGGCTGGGAACCAGTAATTACAAGAACATTGTTAAAA
>NW_015374706.1:0-647 GCF_001272555.1 Dufourea novaeangliae | reverse complement strand
TTTCTATAAAACCATGTCATTATATTATTTATTCTTATTATACGTATCTTGTTATTGGTATTCTCTTATTGAAATTTATGCAAAATGAAATGTCCGTAATTATGTTTTATTGCGATATATACTTGAAATATTTATTATAGAACCAACATACGTATAAAAATATATCGAAATACTTTTATGCTTATTACAGGTTGTTGTTGAAATTGTTATTGCAATTATTATTTAAATTTATGCATAATGAAATGACCATTAACATGTTTCGTTGGGATCCTTTGAACTTCTGTTTCAGGAATCATCGTGGATTTAAACTTCAAACTGTGAAGTACCCACACCTAATAATAATGTGTCTCGTTCTAATCTTTCAGGGTCTATTTCAGGTAAAGCATCGCACGAAAACCAATAATAATGTGTCTCGTTCTAATCTTTCAGAGTCTGTTTCAGGTAAAGCATCGTACGAAAACCAATAATAATGTGTCCCGTTCTAATCTTTCAGGGTCTGCTTCAGGTAAAGCATCATACGAAGACATATCCCTTCATCCGATGATCGCATACGATGAGTTCTCATCGTATAAAGATCTTGGGGCGGGGGGGGCGGCTGCTTCGATTACATCAACAACTACATTCGTTGGGGAAAATGTTGCAAAAAG
>NW_015374705.1:0-301 GCF_001272555.1 Dufourea novaeangliae | reverse complement strand
ATGTTATTTATTTCACTAGAAATGATTTTCACTGATGATGATATGTGCAATAATTTCAGTATAATCATTTTAATACAGTCGTTTGGTATCATTTATGAATGTAGAACGAAATACGATCTACGTAAAGAAAATTGCAGAACATAGAAAATACAATATATTCACAATGGTCTATAAATAACGGTCAGCTGATTAAAAGAATAATAATCAACTTGTTACCGTGTGAAATAAATATCAACCTTAGATTCGAATATAGAGTAGAAAGAACAGAAACCACACCGGTATGTTTAAAATAGAGGGGAAA
>NW_015374704.1:0-2218 GCF_001272555.1 Dufourea novaeangliae | reverse complement strand
GTCTTCAGAGTGTACTCCCAAAAGGAACTTCCGAAATTAAAAAAATTAACAATTATAGGTCGACGAGAACACGTACACTTCAAACTTTAAACGTATTTTTCTCGAAACCGATCTTTTCAAATTGGCGTGCAGCATAAATAATCTACCTGATTTATGATATATGAATTATTTAAAGTGTGTTTATTGCATAATAAAGGAGAAAATTTTACGCAAAAATCGCTATGTTTTCTTCAGAGCCTCACATTATTACTAATGCTGCGCATTTTTTAGCCAATTTAGATTCGTCCGACGCGTAAGTTCATTAAAAAGACAAATATGTTCAGATCGTTGCTGCAGAACAAAACGAAATAGCTCTAGATTGCACATCCTGGAGAGCGACTTTAATAACTCTGCAAAAAGCGTACATATTAAAATGAAACGTTTTTTTTATATTTTGGAGTGTAACTGAAAATATACTAAAAGCTTCAGAAAGTTTCATCAATGCTTTGACGCATAAGAAAATCCCCGAAAATCATCTTCTTTTTAGAGTTTTACATTAACCACCCTCCTTAAACGTGTCTTCCTCGAAACTATGACTATTAAATAGGCCTGCACGCGATAACTGAGAAACCAATCGATTAATTATTTTCGAATAAAGCTCATTCACTTGGTTACAAATTTCTCTAGGAATTATGCGTTATTAAACTGTCATTTTACTTTTGATTTATAATATTTTTTAAAAGCAAGATAAACTCAACTTGTCTACCAAAAAGAAAGTAAATTTTTCGTCTGCACGCTACAACTTTTCGAAATTTCTATATTTTTCATTCGAAATAGACATAATCCCACCGCAAACTATGTAATATCAAGGAACAATTTCATAGCTTTTGCGATTCTGCTGTATGCGACAGATGTTGCACTACAGAACCAGAGGACCAATTCATCATTTAGATAAAGAGTTTCGAATAACGAATAAAAGATGACAACAAGTACTTCGCCATTTTTAATCGATTAAACTTGGAAATACCACCTGTGATAATAAAATAGTATTTCTTTTTGAAAGAGTAGACACATGACAAGTAATTATTTAATCTGATTGACTGTTTAAATGTCAGGATGATGATCTTAAATACTGTTGTTTTTCATTATGCATTATTCAAATGAAATTCCGCTGTAAATTTGTAGATTGTAGAGTATCACATGATTTGAGTACAATATTCAATTTGTTGACAAGAAGAATTGAAAGGACTTTACTTTTGTACTTCAAAATTTTCACTTTACGCCTCGAAACGGGTTTGGTCTCATATCTGTCGAGTCGTTAGTCCAAAAACGAAAACAAAATTCATAAAAGTCACTCACTTTCACTGCCGTTACAAAAGAATCACCCCCGTTAACGCGGGCGAACGTCTCCTCGGTCAGGCTGTGACTTGGTGACGCACCACGCGACCAGTCAAAAGGAAAACTATACGATGGAAATTATTTACAGTGTAGCTTTAGTAAAATCGTATCGATTTGAATTATGAATGTCCACCTGCTATTATCATGTCCGGGCGTGACGAGTGTTGTGGGTGGCGTGAGGAAAATGACTATTGTTTCCGAGGAGAACAGTCGTCCAGGGAAAAAATAGCAAGCCTCGTAGATATAACGAACGTATCCACTAGGGGTGGATCTTATTTTTTAATCATAAAATTTTCAGTATAATGCCCTCTAAGTGAGTTCGATTTCATGAAAAAATAATTACACCAATTTTCGGATCGATCTGAGGTCGGGACAAGCTTGTGTCACATCGAACTTCATTTTCTGAAACAGACGTAACTGCGCGCTAAATGTGAAAGTACCATGCTTCTGAGCATTTAAATGAAATGTTTTGAATTTTCAAGAATATCATACTCACATATTTATATAGTGTTAAGATTTTGTTTTCCGTATTTACATTTAAACGCAAGTTTCATTTGCACGAATTAAGACTATTTCACACAAAACGACTTTAACAATTCATATCATATGAATTGTATGTTATTAAATATAGTCTGATTTATTTCGGGTTTGGACTTATTTTCTTTAGGAGAATCTCGTAAATTTATTAATTTTTCAGAAACTACACTGAAAAGAGTAAAAGTTACATTTCTTTTTCATGGGTGTTCATTATGTGTGTTACATTGTAATCCGAGCGTTGGTCGCCGGAGGCTTATTGGGATCAGATACCATCTCCCCTCGCCGATGCCACGTGACGTCATCT
>NW_015374703.1:0-913 GCF_001272555.1 Dufourea novaeangliae | reverse complement strand
TGCCCCTTTTCCGGGCCAGCCCACTGGCACTGGAGCGGACGGAGGAGGCGACCGACACCGCCGCAACCCTCGACGTGTCGGACTCCTCCCCGTACGTTATCTCCATCGCCAGCTCCAGGCCCAGGTACCTGGAGCTGGCGCTGGCCTGCTCCTTGTCGGCCGTCAGGCGCTTAAGCCTGACCACCGGTGCCCTTCCCACCCTGAGGGCGGCCAGTCCCGAGGGACCCGGCAGCGCCTCCGAGGGGGGGTCGCCCTCCTCCTCTCCTCGTCTGTCTTCGCCAGTAGTAACTAGGAGACCGGCGGCCTGCTGGTCCACCGCCGGTTCCTCACGGTCGTCAGATAACGACTCGGGTGCGGCCCGCTCAACAACCGCACCCGCGCCGGCTCCTGGGGTTCCGAGGGCCCCTGGAGCAGTAACTCCTTTTCCTGTGTTTGTGTCTGTCATAGTTTTACATAACACCTCCTCACTCTACTACCACACACACCGTTAGCACCCTTGGCAACCGAAGTCACCAAGGGTCCAAGGGGGCACCACGTGGAGGTGTTGTGTGTGGATTTGACCAGACCGGGCCCGCCGACTTCGCCGAAATTCGCCGCAGCAGACGACACCGAGGTGTCGCCTGATTGTAGTTCGAACATCAGCTCCATCGTGGTTTTTGACGCAGGTCAGAGTGTTACGTAGGAGTCCGAAGACCCCTACGCACCGCTCGCTGCGAAAACCCGATCCAGCCTCGCCCCCCGCAGTCGAGAGACCCTGTTCCATCCCAATGCGGCGGTTTTACTTTTTATTTATAATTATTTTATAATTTCACTTTCTAACCTCTAAGTAAAATAAAAAAGTTAAAAAATTTTAATTCGGGAAGCATTTAAAAAGAAGAAAATAAATGTTTTCCACTTCAATATCTAAATTTTT
>NW_015374702.1:0-279 GCF_001272555.1 Dufourea novaeangliae | reverse complement strand
CTCCCGTCTTCACTCGGCAGTACCCTTTTCCACCCATGCAAGAAGAGGAAGTGAGGAAACAGGCCTGAAATTTGGAAAATTTAGGCATTATTGTTCCATCGAAGACACCTTATAATTCTCCGCTTTGGGTCGTTCCGAAGAAAGCTGACTCGAAAGGAAATAAGCGATGGCGAATGGTAGTCGATTTTCGTAATTTAAACGAAAAAACGGTGGATCACAAGTACCCCCTCCCGACGATCACCGATATTCTGGACCGGTTGGGCGGCGCACGATACTTCT
>NW_015374701.1:0-2018 GCF_001272555.1 Dufourea novaeangliae | reverse complement strand
CCGCTAATTTTTCCAAGCCCGTTCCCTTGGCAGTGGTTTCGCTAGAAAGTAGATAGGGACAGATATTGTTCGCCTGGTCGCCCGACGGCGACGCAGACATGCTTCCTCGCCCGTAAGGGCATACGCATAATTTCTGCTTTCCACTTCCGTCGCTCCACACCTGCGAAGGGTACACCCGTTTTACTGGGCTGGTTTGGAATAATCCCCCTCTTCTCCATTTACGGATCATCAGAGGGGAAGACCGTCCATGAAATGGAAGTGATTCGCTTAGCCGTCTTGCCCATGACGTGTCTCCTGAGAGCCGCATCGGAGGCAAGCCGTTACCAGCGGGGACCACGAGGAGGTGGAATCACCAACTTACGCTCGGTCTCTTGCAGGGCGGCGCAGCCGAAGCTCTATCACGCCGTTACACCCTACGATTCACGGTACGGATAAAGTACTGCCTGCGTTGATCGTCAGGGTGATTAGTGGAGAGAAAGAGAGTAGGAAGAAAGAAGGGAGGAGGTAAAGAAAGATTTGGGAGGGGTGGTATGGAGAAGAAGAGAGAAGGAGGGAAGATATATTGGAAGGGAGTAAGGAGGAAGAAAGAGAGATAGAGAGAGAGAGGGAGAGTAGAGAGAGAGAGAGAGAGAGAGAGAGAGAGAGAGAGAGAGAGAGAGAGAGAGAGAGAGAGGCGACCGCGGTGTGAGGGTCGGGCAGGCATGGCATGTGCCTGGGAGGGTGGCGCGGAGTGAGTGGGGGTTGGGGAGGTGGGGTGGGAAGGTTCCATCCCCGGGGCTACTGATTTCGCGGTGATAGGCGCGTGTTCGCGGAGATCCCATCGCGGTTCGAGGGACGCGCGGTCGCGGGGCTATCTCGTGTGGTTTCCGATGGCTGGGAGGGGTCGCGTTGGGTTTCGATGAAACCTTTGAGCCACAGCGTGTCACGGCAAAAGTCGGTAAATGTGGAGAAGACTTCGGCAGTGGCAACGAAGTGCCGGGCTGCTTCTGGCCATCTCCACTGGTCGGAGGGGACAAGCTCTTTGAGAGCAACTCGCTGGGGAACGTATTCGGGGCAGTCAAGGAGGAAATGTCCAACGGTATCCTCTTCGCCGCAGCTCGCACACACCGCGGAGTCCACGATTTTCCTCGCGTATAAATACGCTTGGAATTTTCCGTGGCCCGTGAGTGCTTGCGTGCTGTAGTGGCTCGGATTCAGCCATTTCGCGGCCATTCGCTCCCTGATATCGGCGAAGAAGGCATGCGTCGTGCGCCCCTCGTGGGAAGAGTTCCACCGGGTTTGCCACACGTTCAACGCCTCCTCCTCGACTTCCTGCCTAGGGGTCTCGGTCGCGGCTCGGATAACGACGTCTCCGATCTTGGCGTCTTTACCGGTGCGTAGGAAATAGAGGGCGCTGCGCTTTTCCAGTAGGATGTCCACCGGGACGGTACCCGCTGTTACGCAGAGTCCCTCGAACGATGACGTACGGTAGGCCGTCGTCACCGCCAAGAGGGCTCGACGTTGCGCAGATTTTAGGATTTCGATGTCCTTTTTCGTACATAGGTCGTACCAGCCGGCTGCAGCGTAGCTGATTACCGGATCGAATACGGCCCTATATATGGTTGCCAGCGAGCCGGAGCGGAGGCCCCACTGACACCTCGCGAGTGCTCGGAGTTTTACAAATAGCAAACCGACTTTTTTGCTGAGGTATTGACAATGGCTATGGACGCGTAGGTTTCTATCGAAGTAGACGCCAAGATATCTAACTGCCGGTTTAAACCTAATGTTCGAATTCCCTATACGAATGGTCGGAGGTCGGCTCGCGAGGTCCGTTTGATGGCCACGGACGTCTTTCCGTTTACGGTCGGGTCGCGGTCCTCCTCTCCTTCCTATCGGAGCTCTATTAGCTCGACCGCTTCTGAGCACGATTGCTTCCGTTTTACTGGCCGATACTTCTAGTTTCGCGGAACGGCACCAAGTAGATAGGGACAGAGGGAATCTCGTTAATCCATTCATGCGCGTCACTAATTAGATGACGA
>NW_015374700.1:0-273 GCF_001272555.1 Dufourea novaeangliae | reverse complement strand
TCAAAATAAATACATATAATTAAAATAAATCAAAATATAACACATGTAATTAATATAAATCAACATAAAGCACATAGAATTAAAACAATTCAAAATAAATACATAATATTGAAATAAATCAAACTAAATACATATAATTAAAATAAATCAATATAAAACACATATAATTAAAATAAATCAAAATAAAACACATATATTTAATGTAAATTAAAATAAAGCACATAGAATTAAAATTAACAAAAATAAATAAATATAATTCAAATAAAACAAAAT
>NW_015374699.1:326-727 GCF_001272555.1 Dufourea novaeangliae | reverse complement strand
AAGCACTCGATTTGTAGCTGAAAGAACGTAGATTAATCCCCGGCCATTGACAAGAACAATAAATAACCGGAACACTGTTAAAATAGCATTTAAACGCGGATTACTACTATTTTTCCACCAGTGGTGCCACCCGCGGCAATTCGCTCAAACTGCTAGCCAAATTATACCGACAGTTGAGTGAAAATATATAATGATGGAAAAATGCGAATTACTAAGTAATTAAGCGCTTAAAATGAACGTCGTTAGTCTCAGATTGCTCCTCGTGACTTATCGCATGGACGCAGTAGTGCAGAACCTCAGAATTAGTAAAATTATATATGCCTGTATTACCGCAGCCCCATATGGAGTGGCAACCGTAATTGCCATTTAGTTCAATCGTATTTACACCTCTGAACGGGCAT
>NW_015374699.1:0-222 GCF_001272555.1 Dufourea novaeangliae | reverse complement strand
TGTTAAAATCCTCCTTGATAATGACCTGCTGCTGCTGCTGCTGCTGCTGCTTATTACACAAGTACCTACATATAATAAATAAAAATAAAACACAAGTACCTAATTCAAATAAATTAAAATAAAACTCAATTAATTAAATTAAATCAGAATAAAACACAAATAATTAATATAAATCAAAATAAATCACATAGAATTACAATAAATCAAAATAAATACATATAA
>NW_015374698.1:0-937 GCF_001272555.1 Dufourea novaeangliae | reverse complement strand
GAAACTTTGAACTTGTTTTACCGTCTTTGGAACCGGAAATTTCATAACAGCCATTGTCTTGTGTTCGGACGGTTGAACAGTACCATTTTCTATAATATGCCCTAAAAATTCAACTCTATTTTGCAACCACGAGCATTTTTTCCAATTGATCTCTAAACCATGATCCCTAGCTACTGATAACACTAACTCAAGATTCCGGATTCCACTTTCGACATCGCTCGATGGTATAATAAGATCATCCATATAAGCTAAAATGATCTTTTGATGCAAAAGATCTTTAAATACAGTACTAATAAATCTTACAAAAACCGCTGGAGAATTACATAAACCAAAAGGTACACGTAAGAATTCATACTGCCCGTCAGGTACAATAAATGAAGTGAATTTGCGACTTTCTTCACTTATTGTGACATGAAAAAATCCATTCTTCAAATCAAGTGTACTGAATATTCTCGCACCCTGTAACGCATCTAATTGATCTTCTACGAGTGGTAAAGGATATCGGTCTCTTACAATTTTTTGATTTAATTTCCTATAATCTACACAAAGACGTATAGAATCATCTTTCTTTTTAACCAGTACGATAGGACTCGCATATTCAGAAAGCGACGGTTGAATAATACCATCCTGTAACCATTCTCGTAATTGAACATTTACTGCATCTCTTTCCGCTGGTGCTAAACGTCGCGCTCTCTGATACACGGGTTCTTCATCTTTCAAAATGATACTCATTTTTACATTTGCTTCACGAGTCTTTTTTGGAATATAATTGGAAATTATATTTCGAACTCTTTCTCTAGTCGCTTCATTATCAATATGCGTAATATCTACGTCATCATGTTCACATTCGATACGAAATATTGATGGTTTATTATCACTGATATTAGTATCAACAACGACCTCCTCGCACATTTTACTAATTAATATTTCTCCTCCT
>NW_015374697.1:6835-8526 GCF_001272555.1 Dufourea novaeangliae | reverse complement strand
CCGCCGACGGCTCCTCCGTCGGTGCCGCCTCCGCCGCAAGGCGCGGGCCGGACAGTGCCTCCAGAGCGGAGAGCCGGGCTCGGAGGTCTTTGACCTCTAGCTCGAGCTCCAGCTCCCGCTCGGACAGCACCGTCCGCCTCGCCTGCACCGCCGCCGCGTGCTTGATGCATTGGGCGGCCTCCCGGAGCGCCCTGACACTGGTGCCCTTCATATTGGAGGAGCACCTAGCGATCTTCTCGATCGTCTGGACGCTGTCGGTAACGACAGCGCCCAGTTCCGGGGTCGGTGCCCTCCTCATTACCTCCGCCACCTCGCCCTCCGCCGGGAGCTTTTTACATGACCTGTGGACCGGTCGTGGCGGTACCGACCGGTCCAACAAGTCACTCTCCTCCCTGAGGCGACGCTCCTGGATTTCGAGCTCCAGGAGCTTCCTCTTCGCCTCAGAGAGGCTCCCGTGCTCCCCCACGGTGGGCAGCCTGCCCCTTTTTCGGGCCAGCCCACTGGCACTGGAGCGGACGGAGGAGGCGACCGACACCGCCGAGACCCTCGAGGTGTCGGACTCCTCCCCGTCCGTGATCTCCATCGCCAGCTCCAGGCCCAGGTACCTGGAGCTGACGCTGGCTGGCTCCTTGTCGGCCGTCAGGTGCTATAGCCTAACAACCGGGGCCCTTCTCGTCCTGAGGGCGGCCAGTCCCGAGGGACCCGGCAGCGCCTCCGAGGGGGGGTCGCCCTCCTCCTCTCCTCGTCTGTCTTCGCCAGTAGTATATAGGAGTCCGGCGGCCTGGTAGTCCACCGCCGGTTCCTCACGGTCGTCAGATAACGACACGGGTGCGGCCCGCTCAACAACCGCACCCGCGCCGGCTCCTGGGGTTCCGAGGGCCCCTGGAGCAGTAACACCTTTTCCTATATTTGTGTCTGTCATAATTTTTTTATGTAACACCTCCTCACTCTACTACCACACACACCGTTAGCACCCTTGGCAACCGAAGTCACCAAGGGTCCCAGGGGGCACCACGTGGAGGTGGTGTGTGTGGATTTGACCAGACCGGGCCCGCCGACTTCGCCGAAATTCGCCGCAGCAGACGACACCGAGGTGTCGCCTGATTATAGGTCGAACATCAGCTCCATCGTGGTTTTTGACGCAGGTCAGAGTGTTACGTAGGAGTCCGAAGACCCCTACGCACCCCTCGCTGCGAAAACCCGATCCAGCCTCGCCCCCCCCCGGACAGACACCGGCCTACCTCAACTATGGACGAGAACTTACAGCTCCCGGCACGCTGTACCGACCACTGGACCCCAATGGCGCCACCACCGGCCGAGAGCTACGGGAGAGACGGGAGCGCCTCCAAGCGGCAATCAAACAGCGCGTTCGAAACCCAGCGCAAACATTATAACCTGCGACGGCGCGAATGGCGACCCGCCGTCGGGGAGTGGGTTATGCGGCGCGAGCACCCCCTGTCGTCCGCCGAACGCCACTTCAATGCGAAGCTGGCACCGAAATACTCTGGACCGCACAAGGTCTGCCGGCACTTGGGACCCACCCTCGTGCTACTCCAAGACGGCCGGAAGACACCGCTCCGTGCCCACGTCCAGGACCTAAAACCGTGCCTCCCGGACAACGACGACGACCACGCGAGCATCCCCGGAGGAGCGGCAACCGGCGCGGCAGGGACGCGGGCCAGGAAAAAGAG
>NW_015374697.1:2001-5114 GCF_001272555.1 Dufourea novaeangliae | reverse complement strand
CCCCCCCCCCCCCGAAAACAAATAAAGCTACCGGTCAATCAAGCTACACTCGTCTCATTCGTTCGACCCCTGGCAGCCGACTGAGCTGGCCTCCTTCCTCCGTCCCGCCGCGACAGTCGTCGCAGAACAAACAGACATAGGTTAAGTTAAGCACGTTACTAGAAATCATTTGGTTTATTTCAAGTTACTCCTTATTATATCCTTTATATTAAGTTACTCTTTATTACTCCTTATTTTGTTAGCTAGTCGAAATTACCTAGTCACCGGAAATCTACAAAGATATTCATATAGGTTCAGTTAATTAGCACTAGGGTATAAGGCCAAGCAAACGTTTTGGTTTATTTCTTTTGTGTTCTCGCGACGATCAGAAAGTAAAGTTTTTTTTTATTCGCGACTAACTGGTGAACAGTACACATGTACTCACGGAAAACGGTAGGCGAAATATCGCTCGGGTAAAAGAATTCACCAATAATGCAATTTGAAAGAGAAAACAATTAATGTAACAGCAGGTGCACCCTGACTGCGTCTATGCACCCAAGATTTCTAAGAGGGGGGCATATGTAACCGTTCAAATTGCATCTTATTTAAACGCTTACATAGGAGTGAGGAGAGCTCGATACTATTCGAATTTCCCACCTTAGCTGTTGTCATAAGATCCGCGAGCGTTGTACGAGCGTTCCCGAGCGCTAACGAAGAACGGCGAGACCGCGACATCCCACTAAGTCACAGCGGATGCGCACGCATCGATCCCCACTCGATCCTAATCGAAGGAGGTCGATGCGAGCCGGTAGATCTTCACTCTACGACTGGAAGCGATCCAGATTAGTCGCAAATTAGGGAATAGATGGTTCCCTACTGGGAGTCCATTATGACCAATGCTCGCGAGAGTGGCCCGCTGCAGGTCCAGCAAGAGGAGACCATCCCCTCGCTGTGGTCACCCGTCGCGCCGGATGAGGTACGGGATACTTTACCGGATGGGAAGACTGCACCAGGTCCTGACGGTTTGTCTGCTAGACTCCTTCGCAGAAAACCCCTCGATGTTCTGTCTAGGGTCTACAACCTGATTTTATGGTGTCGCAGACTCCCGTTACACCTTAGGGACGCCAGGACGGTGCTGATACCCAAGACTCCGGAGCCTACAAGCCCGTCGGACTTTCGACCCATTACCGTCTCCTCGACACATGTGCGTGGTTTGCACAGGGTCTTGGCGGCGAGGATGGCAAGGATGATCCGGCTGGATGAGAGGCAGAGAGCTTACCGTGCCACAAACGGATGTGCGGACAACGTGTTTCTGCTGGACTTGGTGCTCCGCTATCACCACTCACACCATAAGCCGCTGCACGTCGCATCGGTTGATGTGGCGAAGGCATTTGATACCGTTTCCCACAGCTCGATACTCGAAACGCTCAAATCGAGAGGGTGTCCGGGTCCCATGGTGAAGTATATCGAGACGGTGTACTCCGATGCTCTCACGACCATTGTGTCTGGCGGATGGCAGTCTCATGCCATTCACCCGATGCAAGGTGTGAGTCAGGGAGATCCCATGTCTCCATATATTTTCAACATGGTTCCCGACACTCTTCTCAGGCGTTTGCCCACGGAGATCGGGGCCGATATCGGCGGTGTTAGGATCGCGGCAGCTGCCTTCACTGACGACCTCATCCTGACGGCTTCAACGACGAAAGGGCTTCAGCGGCTGCTTGACTGTACGGAGGGCTTTCTGGCGACTTGTGGCATGTCTGCGAACGTCGGGAAGTCTTTTACTGTCAGCCTCGGAACAGTACCGCGCCAGAAGAAGACCACCGTGGACGAAGGAAACTTCTTCCTCGGTGGTCAGAAGCTGGTGGCCATGAAGCGGACTGACCGATGGAAGTACTTGGGTATCCCATTTACTCCGGAGGGACGTCTGCGTTCCGACCCGGCAGTCAGGTTGGCCGCTGACCTCGCTAACATCTCGAAAGCCCCCTTAAGGCCGTAGCAGAGATTGTTCGCTTTGCGGACATTTCTGTTGCCGCGCCTATATTATGCTTCGTCGTTGGGTTGCGTCAGAGTGGGGTCACTCAACCGATGCGATCGGATAGTGAGAGCAAAGGTGAGATAATGGTTAGATCTGCCGCCGGATACACCTACGGCGTATTTCCACTCCACCATCGATTCGGGAGGACTTGGCGTGCAATCACTTCGGTGGTGCATTCCAAGAATTCGGCTTAGCCACCTGCAGTGTCTCAGTCTCTCATCCGATGCTGCTTCTGCTCCGTCTGGTGACTATCTTCGTCTTGAGATCCAACGGACACGACAGTGTCTGAAAGATCACGGGGTATCCATCGACACGCCGGTCAAGGAGTCGAGCCGGTGGGCTGCGGCGCTTTACCGGAGTGTCGTTGGCAACGCCCTGAAAGAGGCGAAGAGGGTCTCTGGTCAGAATAGATGGATAGCAGAGGGCACCCGTTTCTTGTCTGGGAAGGACTTTGTCCAAACCAACAAGTTGCGGATAAATGCCCTACCCACAAAGTTCCGAACATCACGGGGCCGGATGATGGACAGACTGTGCAGGGCTGGCTGCGCTGTCCCAGAGACACTCAACCACGTGCTTCAGCAGTGTCACCGCACGCATGATGTCCGCATTAAGCGACATCATGCTGTGGTCGCGTACCTGGCACGTGGGCTTGAGCAAAAAGGTTTCTGTGTCGAGCGCGAACCGAAGTACCGAACCGATGAGGGAGTGAAAAAACCAGATCTAGTAGCAACCAAGGACGGCAAGTGCGTAGTCATCGACACGCAGGTGGTCAGTGAGCAGTCAATCCTGGATCTTGCGCACAGACGTAAGGTCCAGTATTATGCTGATAACGCCAGCCATCGACGGACAATTGCGACCAGCAAATGTACAGAGAAGGTGAGCTTTCACTCGGCCACACTGTCGGGGAGAGGACTATGGAGTGCGAAGTCGGTGAGGGATCTGCTGGAAACTGAGTTGATGAACAAGCCCGATCTCAAAGTAGTGTCGTCACGAGTCTTGGTCGGAGGAGTCGCATCTTGGAAGCTATTCAACCGCCGAACATCCGTGCGGACTAACCGGTCTGGCGTTGGCTAAGGAACCGGTACGGGGGAAAATG
>NW_015374697.1:0-480 GCF_001272555.1 Dufourea novaeangliae | reverse complement strand
CGCGCGAAACATCCTAATAAACAAAGAGCGCATCTTCATCGGGTGGAAGTCGTGCAGAATACAGGACCACGTAGCAGCGACGCGCTGCTACAAATGTCAAGCGTTCGGTCACACGACCAAATTCTGCCGCGCGGAAAAAGAAACCTGTGGCCACTGCGCGTCACCGGGCCATTCTTTCAAAGAGTGCCCCAATAAAACGAAACCCGCGACCTGTTCCAACTGCCAGAAATCTGGCAAGGAACGCCAACACAGCGTTAAAAGCAATGCGTGCCTCTCCTACATCGCGGCCCTAAACCAAGCGTTTATTCGTACCGATTATGAATAAAAGCCTTAACACGGTAACTCACCGCGCCGCCGGCGCCCACCTCGTCAGGTGCGACGACGACGCCGTTAGCTCCGCGACTAGCACCGCGCATCCGCGAGTCGCGTGCGAACCGACCGCGAATGCGCCCTCCCAGCCCCCCCCCCCCCCAACCCCCC
>NW_015374696.1:0-505 GCF_001272555.1 Dufourea novaeangliae | reverse complement strand
TAATTACTGGTTCCCACCTGCCAAAGAGTACTAATCTGCGTTCTTTAAACTTCGAATGTAATCAATGACGAGGAAAACTGATGCTCGTTTAGCAGTGTAAATCCGATCGAAATCTGTTACAATTACATAACCACTAAACAGGCAACACTTTTCTTCGTCATGCATTACATTTGAAGTTTAAAGAATGTAGATTAGTACCCTATAACGGCTGGGAACCAGTAATTCCAAAACATTGATACAATCTCAATTGTTTGCAACGGTTGACACTGTATCTCGTCATGTGTACCCCGGTTAGTTCACTTTAAATAGCTCTTCCAACGTTCTATGGACAAGTTACGTCTTGATCAAGCATTCAGTTTGAAGCTAAAAGAACGTAGATTAATCTCCTGTCATTGAAAATAACAATAAACGACCAGAACATTGTTAAAATCGCATTTAATTACGGAATACTACTATTTTTTGAATGGTGGCGCCACCCGTGGCGAATCGCTGAAACTGCTGGCCA
>NW_015374695.1:1793-2382 GCF_001272555.1 Dufourea novaeangliae | reverse complement strand
GTCAGGAAGCCCCCTAGGCGGGCCACATACTGGTGGAGCGACGCGATCGCGGCGTTGCGTGACATTTGTCACGCCGCGCGGCGTCGCTTCACCAAGTCCCGTCGACGACGGAACCGCGACCTGGCGAGGGAGCGAGAGCTCTATGAGCTCTACCGACGAGCAACGGTGGACCTCCAGAGCGCCGTCAGGGAGGCCAAGTCCCGCGCCTGGGGCGAGCTCTCGACCGTGACCCGTGGGGACGCCCTTACCGCGTCGTCCTTGGACGTATGCGGCCGGCAGGGCCCCCGGTCACGGAGCGTCTTGACCCCCATGCCCTCGAGCGTGTCGTCGAGACCCTCTTCCCGGTTGATCCGGAGGAGGGCTCGCGACCGCTTGGGCTGCCGGCGGACCCGAACTCCTGGTCCGCCGAGCTGGGGGTCACACGAGAGGAGCTCGCGGATGCCGTCGCTCACATCGGAGCCAATAAGGCTCCGGGGCCTGACGGCATCCCAGACCGGGCGCTGAGCTTGGCCTCACGCGTCCTCGGGCCCCGACTCGTACGGCTGTTCAACAGCTGTATGCAGTCGGGGCGGGTCCCGCTGCCCTGGAA
>NW_015374695.1:0-549 GCF_001272555.1 Dufourea novaeangliae | reverse complement strand
GGCTCCGTGGCGGTGGTCGGCGACGAAGCCGCGCCCCTGAGCGTTCTGACGCGCGGGCGCGGCTTCGTCGCGGCGCTTTATGGGCGCCTGGCGGTGGTCGGGGTGTATGCCCTTCCGAGCATGCCCCTCGCGGTATTTGAGCTGCTGTTGGACGGGATCCGGGACTTTGTCTCCCGCGATCCGACTCGTCCGACATTGGTCCTGGGGGACTTCAATGCGAAGTCTACCCTTTGGGGAGGCCCCAGGACCGACGCGAGGGGCGAGGCCGTGGAGGAATGGGCGGCGAGCGCGGACCTTCGGCTGCTCAACCGAGGGTCTGCGAGCACGTGCGTGCGGTGGCAGGGAGAGTCAATTATTGACCTCTCGTGGGCTACGCCCGCCGCCGTACGTCTCGTGTCGGGGTGGAGGGTGGCGGAGGAGGTGGTAACACTCAGTAACCACCTCCACATCGTTTTCGATGTTTCCGCCGCCCCTCGAAACCACCCAGCTCGCTGCTCGGGTGCGGTCCGACCACCGCGTTGGGCGCTCAAGCGCCTGGAGGAGGACGCG
>NW_015374694.1:0-1041 GCF_001272555.1 Dufourea novaeangliae | reverse complement strand
ACTTCGGCTTCTAAAGATTCGATTTGACTGGACGGAGACAATTGACTACTTCGGGGATTAAATTGCTGTGCTTGAGGTGGATGATTTTCGGGAGCAGTTACTGGTATGAACTCTGAAGCGCGTGCTCGAACTTGTATGTAAAAGGATTTTAAAGCCATTCGTTCACGTAATAACTCTTGAGTATCATCTAATGTATCTAATTCTTGTTGAACTTTCTGGAATACCGCGTATTCGGTTTGTATATCGTCTAGCCGAAGAATTTCACGATCGTTTGTGCATAACTCAGGCTTATCGAGAATGTCTTTATGTTCTTGTACTTCAATGCGAAATGCTTTACGTTTGGCCTTAAGGGCTTTGACACGTTCCTCGTGAGATGGAGCCATTTTAATCACTTGATTGATAAGAGGTAGAAATGGATTGTGAGACAGAATGAAGTCGGCGATTCAACTAAGTATTGAGATTGACTTACAGAACCGTGGCGAGGTGCGATGCTAATGCCTTCTGGTGAATGTTAGAGATGATTCCCCGGAAGATCCCCTTTGAAGGATACTCTCCAGTATTGTTTGAAGATGGTGTAGTGGAGGCTGCTGCGTTTTCGGCAATGAAGTCCTCAACGATACTTTGAAGGTTGAGGAAACTGCGCTTTCTCGCCAGAGTATTCCTCGATGATGGTGTGAAGATTGAGGAAACTGCGCTTTCTCGGCAGTGAGTTCCTTGATGATGGTGTGAAGGTTGAGGAAACTGCGCTTTCTCGGCAGTGAGTTCCTTGATGATGGTGTGGTAGGGTGAAGAGACTGCTCGTCTTTGGCAGCGAACTTCCTTGGTGTTGATAACACAACTTGAGGAGGTTGCACTTCTCTGGCAGTGGACTCCTGGATGGTGATGCAAGGCTGGCTACGCTTTCCTGGTAGCGGACACTTCACAGATGGTGTGCTGGACTAAGGCTTGAACGCTTATATCCGGCTCGAAGGACCAAAAATGTACGACACTAACTGACGACTTGAATAACTTTTATTAAATCAAGACCGCAATGATCGTTGC
>NW_015374693.1:0-558 GCF_001272555.1 Dufourea novaeangliae | reverse complement strand
ACGTATTTTCTAAGTGCGACTTTTTTTATGCGGTCCCTCTCCGCCGCATAAAAAAAAATTTCTATAGTATGTCGTACAAAGTTGTTTATTATATGTAGTACTCATATGGGGAAAAGCAAAAGACCATTCGGCATCGTATATACGTGGACCAGCTGCAGCGGTTTTCGTTAGCGGCGAAATATATCATAATTTTAAAAGACTGAAGATACACTTATGACAATATTTTAATCTAATAGATTTTTGTACGAATGTTCAGAGTAGTAATGAGTAGGGTTGTAAGGATACCATTTAATTGTAAAAATAATTTATGTGTATACAACATAATATGTCTGTATATAATAAAAAATTTAGATATTGAAGTGGAAAACATTTATTTTTTTCTTTTTAAATGCTTCCCGAATTAATATTTTTTAACTTTTTTATTTTACTTAGTGGTTACAAAGTGAAATTATAAAATAATTAAAAATAAAAAGTAAAACCGCCGCATTGGGATTAGAATAGGGTCTCTTGACTGCTCACGCGCTTAGGTTGCGGGGCATCGCGTCGAGAACGTGAATT
>NW_015374692.1:0-1067 GCF_001272555.1 Dufourea novaeangliae | reverse complement strand
GGCTTCGGGCGAACAATAGATTTTTGAGGTGTTGAAATAATTCACGGTATATCGTAAAAATTTTGAAGCGGACCCGAATTTGAAACTGTTGGAGTCCACTGTAACAGGTATAATTTGTGATATAGCCCGTAACATAAATACTGGTATGTACGCAACTTCTTTGGAATGTTTTTGAATGAACTGTTTCTTGTTGTATATGTCACAGTAAAAGCGTGAAGTTTAGTAAATCTATACACTTACCAGTCAATGTATGCATTTATGTACGATTTTAGTAGTAGTATGAACCAACTACAGTAAGTCCTCGATTAGTGTTCGTCAAAGTTCCTCGGCACTGACAAGGAGAGGTCCCCATGTATAATGCTGACTTTTAAATGCGGTTTAACACAGTGATAAAGCTTGGAATTCTGAAGCCAATGACATTTGTTTCAGTCGCATATGGCCATTAGGTTATGAAATATTTAATGTTCAGTGTTGCAGAGCCTTCGAACACTCATCGAGGATTTACTGTATAAAAATGTATACTGTTTTTAGTAAATGTATTCATTTACTCGATAATGCATACATTTCCTACAACACGTTAGTGAAAGCATAGTTTCGAAAGTTTCATTTTTTAAGATATAGGTACAGTGATATCCGCGGATATGTCCTCCGCCCAGGCCACCGACTGGACATATACGTGGTGAGGTGGATTTCCGAGAAGTGGTCGACGATATCTGACGCGTCACCTGACACCAGCTCACTCGGTCGTGCCTGCGTCACGGGTAGGACGGAGCGTAGGCAGTACAAGTGAGACAGAATAGAGGAGTGTAAAAGCAGAGTAGAGTAGTCAGCTCATCGATATACGGTGAGATTTACCTCGAGGTCTGGCCTCATGAGGTCATTTCACGTTGAGGTCATGCTCAGTCAGGAGGCCGAAAAAAAGAGTGTTCTTTAGGAATTTTTTTCTCGAAAACTATAAGTCCTTTTTCAAAAAATGTGTTTGCGTTTCAAAAATTGCAGTTTCAAGATTATAAGGTAATTTTTTTATTTAAAAATATTTATTAGTAAATAAATGGTGAGCGATCTCC
>NW_015374691.1:0-281 GCF_001272555.1 Dufourea novaeangliae | reverse complement strand
GGACTCTCGACGGTGACCCATGGGGGCGCCCCTACCGCATCGTCTTGGGGCGACTGCGGCCGGTTGCCCCCCCCCGGTCACCGAGAGCCTGGACCCCCCATGCTCGAGCAGGTGGTCGGCACCCTCTTTCCGGACGATCCGGAGGAGGGTCGCCGGCCGCTCGAGCCGGCGGACCCCGTGGAGTGGTCCGCCGAATGTGGGGTCAGCGACGGGGAGCCCGCCGTGGCCGTCGCGCGCCTCGGAGGCCGTAAGGCTCCGGGGCCGGACGGCATTCCCGGTAG
>NW_015374690.1:0-329 GCF_001272555.1 Dufourea novaeangliae | reverse complement strand
CCGCGTTGCACGTGCAACGAAGCTCGGCGATGGCGTCGCTCCACCAGTACGAGGCCCGCCTCGAGGCCCTCTTGGCCCGGGGCATGGCGGCGTCACACGCCGCCGTCAATGCATCCCGGAGCCATTCGGCCTCTCGATCGACGTCCGCGACCGGCCCGGCCGGAGTCTCCGGCCAGGACACGGCGAGGGAGGCGGCCATCAGGGCGTCCTCCTCCAAGCGTCCGAGCGCCCACCTACGCGGCGGTAGGCCGGCGGCAGGGGGGCGTTCCTGTCGGGCGGCGGATACATCCATCAGGATGTGGAGGTGGTCGCTCAGCGACTCCACCTCC
>NW_015374689.1:0-272 GCF_001272555.1 Dufourea novaeangliae | reverse complement strand
AGCAGGCCAAGCGGACGGTGCTCTCCGAGCGGGAGCTCGTGCTGGAGAGCGAGGTGCGAGACCGCCGCGCCCGGCTCACCGCTGTGGAGGCGCTGCCCGCGCGGCGGGAGGCCCGGCGGACGACCCCGGCGTCGGGGGGTGAAGTTGAGACGGCGGGGGCCCCGGTCCCGATGGAGGTCGTGGACCCCTTCGTGGCCTTGATGCCGCCACCGCCTGTGCCGCCGGCGAGGGGGCCGGCGGGGTCGGGGGCGGTGGCGCTGCCACCGTTGCCC
>NW_015374688.1:4055-5162 GCF_001272555.1 Dufourea novaeangliae | reverse complement strand
TTTACAATTTGTTTCTCGGGAATATCATGTCAAGTATCTCGTATGTAATTTCATTAATTAAAACAATAAGCTTCATTGCAAGTACGAATAAGAAGGTTCATCCTTGCACACATTAGTACATATTGTTTAATTCTCAGATTTTTTTCCCTCGCGCGCGTTCTTTTCCTACGTTCCGCGAGAATCGAAATCTCGCCACGAGCCGTAGGCTGTAGGCCGTAGATGTACCATCGTTTTCCTGACGGGCGGAATTGTCATGTGGCAACAGCGTAACAGAACAATCGATACGGTCCACCACGTGGTGCGAGGTTACATTTATCGACTCCATCTGTTTTATCGATGCTCGTGGTAACGCAGGCCAAAGTGACTGACAAATACCATAAACGCCTGTAGCGGAGAATCCTTGAACTATACCACTGTTTATTTCTGCGTCTGGACGCATCAAATCGTAGGAACCAACATGTGCCTTCCAGAAGTGATAAAGTGACTCAAATCAAATTTCCACGATAGTGTGGTAGTAGTGTACAGGGTGGTCTGCTCTGCTTTTGACGAGAAAACCATTAAATCGTGAGATATTTGACAAAATGTGACTTGTGCGGCCATCTTGTGTGTTTTCATCGGCGTCTGTCACAATCGCACACTTTCTAAAATTCTAATTCTTTCAATTAGAATGTGTTTATTGGCGTTTATACGGACCAGACCACCCTGTAGGGAAGTCTACCCGTGAGTTCTATACCAGTGAAAAGTGTATTTGTGCAATTGTCGAGGCTCAAGTTGGTTCCTACGAAATCGAACGTCTCTCTTGCACATCGCATATACATACACGGTTCCCGTTGATTGTGTCAGTGCACGGACACAGCGCACGGGCCACGGAGTCTCCCCCCTTAAACGTCGTGGGTTACTATATGCACGGAAATAAGCTCGCAAGTGTTTAATTACTTCATCTGACGTAGTCGATTTACACGTGTATATTTTTACAAATTTCGAGAAACCATCTATAACGCAAAACAAATGTTTATAACCAGCACCAGTCTTTTCGAGTGGTCCGAGGTGATCTACATGTATAGTATGAAACGGTAAGTCACCTTTAGGAAGATTATGCAAGTATCC
>NW_015374688.1:0-226 GCF_001272555.1 Dufourea novaeangliae | reverse complement strand
CCCCAGCCACGTCCCTCCCCAGCCCGATGACGAGCGTGTCGTCGGCGTAGCACACGACACGCACACCGGGGTGGAGGGGCCCGCGCAGCGCCGAGTCGAACCCCAGGTTCCACAACAGTGGGCCCAACACGGACCCCTGGGGGAACCCCTCGGCAGACCCTCCGGCTCACGAGAGCACCCCCCCGACAGGGGTACTCTATCGACCGGCCCGCCAGGTAGTCCCGCA
>NW_015374687.1:0-340 GCF_001272555.1 Dufourea novaeangliae | reverse complement strand
CCCCCCCGTCCCCGCCTCTGGCGGGGCGGCCGTCGCGGCCGGCGGGGCGGGGAGGAGAAAGTAAAGGAGGCGCGGGGGCGGGAGGGCCGGAAAGGCCGGAGGCTCGGGAGGGGGTACTGTGGGAGTTGCGGGGCAGCGGCCGGCGGCCCCTCCCTCCTCCTCCTCTGCCCCCCGCGCGGCGAAGCGGCAGCAGCGGCGAGAGCCTGCGAGCGCTCAGCGGCCCGTAGACGCCCCGGCCACTTGGTCGGAGGTCGTCGGCCGCAAGGAACGCCGCAGACGGGCCAAGGCCGCGGCGCCCCCGCCTCCGGCTCCTCCGGCGGCGCCGGCGCGAGGGAAGGCG
>NW_015374686.1:0-572 GCF_001272555.1 Dufourea novaeangliae | reverse complement strand
ATAACAATTACAATACCTCTAGGGTAAATACGTTGTTAAATATTTCACCAGTTGTTTTATAATCCTTATGGCGAGGCAACCGTAATTGCAACAGAGTTCGATCGTATTTACACCTCTGAACGGTCATATCATTTCTCTTCGTCACGCATTAAATTCGAAGTTTAATGAACGTAGAAAATAATACTCTCTAACGGCTGGGAACCAGTAATTACAAGAACATTGTTAAAATCCTCCTTGATAATGACCTGCTGCTTCTGCTGCTGCTGCTGCTGCTGCTGCTTATTACACAAGTACCTACATATAATAAATAAAAATAAAACACAAGTACCTAATTCAAATAAATTAAAATAAAACTCAATTAATTAAAGTAAATCAGAATAAAACACATTTAATTAATATAAATCAAAATAAAGCACATAGAATTACAATAAATCAAAATAAATACATATAATTAAAATAAATCAAAATAAAGCACATGTAATTAATATAAATCAAAATAAAGCACGTAGAATTAATATAAATCAAAATAAATACATATAATTAAAATAAATCAAAATAAAATAAAGTTAGTG
>NW_015374685.1:0-641 GCF_001272555.1 Dufourea novaeangliae | reverse complement strand
AATTCACCCCCCGAGTGCCACATTTCCGGGTCGGAGGACATTTTTGGGACACCCTGTATATACATATCTGAGATATACTTATAGATAACATGAAATTTTAGAGCACATGAAATTTTAGAACAAGGATTAGAAGCGGCGCGAGAAAAATTTAACGCTGAACAGTTGAATGGAATAAAATCTTTACTCGTAGAGGAAGCGATATCTGGATTTTTAAGAGGCTTATGCAATGATACTATTATGTTATTGATTTCAAAAGATAATATTAATGATTTAAGAATTGCTATTAAAATGGCTTCTAAATTAGAGCGTCAAGTAGAATTAAAAAATGATGGTGAAAACTCAAAATTTCCTGTTAACAAATCAAGAATGTTTACGGTAAATGCGAATGAACAGAGAAGTTTTAATCGCGGTAGCTGTGAGCATGAATGTGATAATTGTTTTCTTTACAAACAAATAAATTTTCCGGTCCTAAACGGAATGAGATTAGGTGTAGTTTTTGTAAGAAAACTGGACATTCAGTAACATCTTGCTATAAGAAACGAAATCAAGACGCATTTCAATCCTGTAAGTCAACTTCTTATCAAAATAATTTAAACCAGAGACTGCCTCTACGCAAGGGTGCGACGTGGAGCAAACCGTTG
>NW_015374684.1:0-281 GCF_001272555.1 Dufourea novaeangliae | reverse complement strand
CTCGTCACGCGTACCCCGTTTGGTTCACTTTGGACAGCGCTTACACCGTTATACGGATAGCTTTCGTTTAGATAAAGCACTCGATTTGTAGCTGAAGGAACGTAGATTCATCCCCGGCCATTGACAATAACAATAAACAACCGGAACACTGTTAAAATAGCATTTAAACGCGGATTACTACTATTTTTCCACCAGTGACGCCACCCGCGGCAATTCGCTCAAACTGCTAGCCAAATTATACCGACAGGTGAGTGAAATATCTAATGATGGAAAAATGCGAA
>NW_015374683.1:0-570 GCF_001272555.1 Dufourea novaeangliae | reverse complement strand
TCTCGTTTAACTTATATGTATATATAATATACATACACAGCTGATAACCAGAACCCGGTGTGGGGTCTCATCTAACCGACAAGACGAATCCCCAAGCATAGGGCTGAGTCTCAACAGATCGCAGCGTGCTAACTGCTCTACCGAGTACAACTCCCCGCCCGGTACCTAAGTCGTCTACAGACGATTCCGAGTATCGACGTCGAACTTGGAGTACTCATGATCGACCGTTAGAGCGCCGTGTCCCGTCGTTCGGAGAGATCCCGACGACGTGTACATTGACGCCCGTACGGCAAAATGGGGCCCGTGACCGGCCACGAGGACCGGCCACCTAGTAGTGTCACATTGTTTTGAGCCTTTCGACCCACACGAAACTCCTTAAGAAATATCGTTGCCTCCTTTGACTAGAAAGGATACGGCCTTAGAGGCGTTCAGGCATAATCCCACGGATGGTAGCTTCGCACCACCGGCCGCTCGACCGAGTGCGTGATCCAAATGTCCGAACCTGCTGTTCCTCTCGTACTGAGCAGGATTACTATCGCAACGACTAGTCATCAGTAGGGTAAAACTAAC
>NW_015374682.1:0-283 GCF_001272555.1 Dufourea novaeangliae | reverse complement strand
TCCACATCCTGATGGATGTATCCGCCGCCCGACGGGACCACCCCCTGCCGCTGGCCGACCGCCACATAGGTGGGCGCTCGGACGCTTGGAGGAGGACGCCCTGATGGCCGCCTCCCTCTCCGCGTCGTGGCCGGAGATTCCGGCCGGGCCGGTCGCGGACGTCGATCGGGAGGACGAATGGCTCCGGGATGCATTGACGCCGCCATGCCCCGGGCCAGGGGGGCCCCGAGGCGGGCTTCTTATTGGTGGAGCGACGCCATTGCCGAGCTTCGTTGCACGTGCA
>NW_015374681.1:0-315 GCF_001272555.1 Dufourea novaeangliae | reverse complement strand
CGACCTAGGTCGGCCGGCCGGGCATCGTCTGGGCGGCAAGGGCTGCGCACCTCCACCGTCGCGACGGCGCGGGACTGCGGCGACGTCGAGCGCGGCTGCGGCCTCGCAGCCGCGGGGCGATCGACCGGTGCAGGCACCGGTCGATAAGGAGGGAGGATCCGGCCAGGAGGAGGCCATGGACACGGCCTAGTGTTCATGCCCCCGACTCGGGTCCTCCAGGCCAACCTCAACTACTCGGCCCGGGCTCAGGATTTGTTCCTACATAGCCTGGCCGAGCTTGGTGTGGGGTTGGCGGTCGCCGCGGAGCCGTACCGC
>NW_015374680.1:2631-9212 GCF_001272555.1 Dufourea novaeangliae | reverse complement strand
ATGATTTCTGCGCACGCGCTCTGGTTGTTGGGAGTCGCGTTGGTAACGTAGATCTTACGGAAAACACCCGAACGAGCCAGCTCACACGCATAGAAGCAAAGTATGCTTGTGTGGCAGAAACTGTGGAATAAAGTGGGGGTAGCCAGGACGTCGTGGTGGTGGAAGCAAGTTCCACGATTCTGGCAGAGAGTCACACGATTCTGGGGGTAGAGGAAAAATTCTGTCAGTCGGTTAGCAATCGGGCGACAGAGATGTTCAGTTCACGGGAGTATTACGCAATGTTATGGTGGTACGTACACAATAACGGATATGCGGGTGTTGCTGTGCAAGTGTTTGGTTACGTAAAACATCTGAAAAATTGAAAACAATCGGCCCTTTCCGAGGCCACGAATTTTCCTAACGTAGTAACAACACGTTGGATTAAAAATACATTAAGTGATTGTGTCGGGTGATCAGTGTTAGTGGTCGTGCAGTGAAGCGAGTACGTATTCTGTGGAATAACCAGGACGCACTTGACGTTACAACCCTTAACTTCGGCTGGTGAGGTATACCTGCGATCACCTGCGAACTGGGCCATACCCTGCCATAAACCGTTTGGGCCGTCGATGACCAGGATCGGTACACTGACCTACTGACGCAGGTTTCTACGCTGCAGGTGAATTTCCGTAAGGGTGAGTTCTATTCAGTTTATTGGTCATTATTGTTTTATTAATTTCACCGAACTACAATCACTTCTCGTTTATTCTTTGTTACATTACCCTTTCGTTCATACGTTATTTGAAAAGGAAATTTACAAATTCGTAAAATGGAATTTACAAAAATGTAAATGTGTATTCGTCTTTTTACGTTAAACATAATTTGCCTACATTTACGTTTCATTCATTAATCTCTTTAAATAACAAACGACAAATGATAAAAAGTATGATTTTATTTGTTACGTCTTGTTTATTTGCTATTATTATACGCGGTTTCCTGCGATGCATGGTGACCTACTTGTTCGGAGCATCGTAGTACAAGCGTAGCGCGTAGCCACCGCTAGCGCGGGAACTCGGCTGGCAAACTCGCGGTCTGATTGGTCGCGGTTTTTCGTTAATATCTCGTAAACGAAGCCTCAGTTTAAATTTTTGCTAAGGAAAAAGTTGTTCCAATTCACCCCCCGAGTGCCACATTTCCGGGTCGGAGGACATTTTTGGGACACCCTGTATATTTTTTTATTTTTTTTTTTATAGATGCAGCACATCCCCGTAACCACCTCAGTGCTAGTAGACGTAACACGCCCCAATAACTAATCTTTATTCTAGTAGACGCAACGCGTCTCAATAGCCAAATTCTTGCTAGTAGACGCAACGCGTCTCAATAGCCAATCTCTTGCTAGTAGACGCAACGCGCCTCAATAGCCCATCTTTTGCTAGTAGACGCAACGCGTCTCGACAGCCAATATTTTGCTAGTAGACGCAACGCGTCTCAATAGCCAATCTTTTGCTAATAGACGTAACACGCCCCAATAACTAATCTTTATGCTGGTAGACGCAACGCGTCTCAATAGCCAAACTTTTGCCAGTAGACGCAACGCGTCTCAAAAGCCAATCTCTTGCTAGTAGACGCAACGCGTCTCAATAGCCAATCTTTTGCTAGTAGACGCAACGCGTCTCAATAGCCAATCTTTTGCTGGTAGACGCAACGCGTCTCAATAGCTAATTTTTTTTTTCTTATCTAGCGTACCACTCAACTGGTACTCCACAATACACAAACGTGTTCCCCATTAAGTTTGAATGCGACTGAACATGGAATTTGATGAATATATATAAAACCACAACGCTAAGAATAAAGATTTGGATAAATAAAACAATGACAGGAGAGAAATTTAATAACTCAATTATATGTACTTGAACAATTTAGAATTTATGAAAAAAATATTTATTCAATACGGAACTGGAAATTCTACCTTCTGGTTACTGATTTCAAATTTAATTTACATTACCTCGCTAACACGGCTCATTCACGTTCTCGTAATCACTGTCGACAAACGCTCCATCGCCAGACCACTCACCGTTCCATAAACGTAATCGGTCTTTCGGTGCCACTTGTGACCTCCTTGATTGACCAAGGATCTTATACCGCTCATTCGACATAATTTCGGTGATAACAAATGGACCCACATATTTGTTATCTAGTTTCGCTCCACGCGTTGCAGCGGGTTTAATGAACACAGTATCATTAATTTTGTATTCAATATTGTTACGACGCTTCTTGTTGAAGATGTCTTCCTGTTTCTCCGCATTCTTTGACAATCTTTCCGACGCGATTTTCCTATCGCGCATTAAATTTAATTCCTCCTCCAATTCGGGTAATTCGGCTTCAGTATGTAAAGCATTTCCTGTATTATGATTTACTCCAAATAATAAATAACTTGGGGTATAACTCCTGTAGATGACTGTTTCGTTGTGTTTAGAGATTCTTGTATTTTACATAGCTTGTTCGGCGATTCTGAAGATTTTGAAACTTCTGTTGTTAATAAATTTGTAACTGTAGCAACATAACGTTCTGCCTGCCCATTCGCACGTGGGGCGTCAATAGCAATTAAATGTAATTCTATATTCTGCTTTTTGAACCACAATTGCAACGGTTTATATGTAAAATTTGTACCTCTATCCAATACTACAACTCGCGGTCTACCAAAAAGAGTTAATCTTTCTTTAAATACTTGCAATGTCTCAGCGCCACTTAATGATTTTAGAGGCACAAACTGCAAATATTTAATGAATGCGTCCACTATTAGTAGGATCTGCTGATACCCCTCTTTAGTCTGACTAAAAGGTCCAACACAATCACCATGTATTGTGTCAAACGGAATTGGTTTCTTAGGAATAGAATGCAACAAGCCTTGCTGTGGTCCAGTATGGCGTTTTGAAACCACACAAGTAAGGCAATGCTTTACATATTTTTGCACGAATAAGCGCATTCGCGGGAACCAGAATTTCCGTGAGATACATTCATACGTCTTCTCATACCCTACATGACTATTTTCGTCATGATAAAGGCGTAGCAACGCGATCCGGTACCCTCTCGGAATATAAAAACGTGAAAGGATGTTTCCTTTATTACTATGTATTTTACGGCACAAAATACCTTCGAACATACAAAAATCACTACATACAGCGTCTCCAGCTTCTACCCGTTTACTTAATGTTTGAACCTCTTCATTATTCCTTTGAGCCACCTTTATCCAAGAGTCAGTAGATATTACATGTTTATCTAAACGCGCTGCATTTATTTGCCTACTCTTCGGTGGATTTCGGCTCAAAAAATCCACATGCTCGATTTGTCTTCCTTTACGGTACTCTATATCAAATTGAAAATCCTGTAGATACACCCACCATCGAGCAATACGCGGCAAAATGTTTTTCTTATCTTTAGTTGCTTTTAAGGCATTACAATCAGTAATGATTTTAAAATGAATACCCAGTAGGTAGGCCCGAAAGTATTTCAGAGCGTTTACAACTGCAAGAGTTTCAAGTTCGTAAGAGTGATATCGCGATTCCTCGCTCGTAGTCCGACGACTGAAATACGCAACCACTCTTAAAACAGTCTCATTCGAAACGTCGACTCGAACAGACGTGTTTACGAAGCGGCTAAATATCCTACGTGCGAGTGCGAGTAGTGCGTACGTGTGTATACGAGTAACCGTGACGAATATATAACCAAACTTGCTTGCCACGAGGCAAGTCTAGACAGTCAAATGGCACAATCAAAACAACAAGATACGTTAAGACTAAAAATTGCTAAAACTGGAGATCAATTTTTAATAAGAAACAACCCTAATGTAACAAACTGTATGGATACAGACTATGAGAAGGAAACCGACAAACAGTCAAACAGTGAATACCGTCCTGTCCATAACAAAAAGCGCAAAGTCATAATACCTGATAATCAGAACATAACGAACTCAGAACTGCAACAGCAAGACAAATGGCTCTCGAATAATATACCACTTACAAACCCATTTAGCTTACTACCTGAAGTCACTGATGAACCCTCAGAGTCCGTCAATAAGGAGACTCCTCAACCGAAACCGCCTCCAATTCATATTGAAACTCAAATTATAGAACCTCTACTGGATCTTTTAAAAGAAACAGCGGACAACAAATATACAATGAAACAACTACAAAACAACCAGGTAAAAATCTAAGCCGATACAACCAATATACAGGGTGTTCGACAACTAGTGGGAAAAAATTTAAGGGGTGATTCTTTGAGGCAAAATAAGACGAAGATCAAGAATAACGAAATTGCGAAAAATGCTTCGTTTGTTAGTTATAAGAGTTTAAAAATTGACCGAAATCATGGCAATCCGCGCGCACGGAGTGTCAGCGGATCACGGCTCAACAGGGGCGTACAGTCACTTTAAAGACTCAACGACGTGCAGGAACAGTCGGTAGAACAGCTGTTTACTTACCTCGTAGAAGATGTCGATAACTTGTGCCCGCGGTATTTGAGTCGAATCCATTTGTATCGCATTAACTCTGATTACTCGATAAAATTCGCAAGAAATGTAAATATCTTCTTACGAATATTATCGAGTAGAGAGGGTTAATGCCCCCTCTAGTTGTCACGTATCACAATTGTCCTGTCCACGAGTATCCATGAAATTAATCCGCACACGCACGTACACCACAGAAGTCCGCGAAAAGTGTCCACACACACTGAGCCATTGTCCCGTCCGCGAAAAATGTCCATACACACTGCGCGATTGTCCCGACCGCGAAAAATGTTCACACACTGCGCGATTAAGTAGACCCGCGAGCTGTTCCTCCGTTGGGTTTAACACTCTATAGGTTACACAAAACTAACACTCAAAATAATTAATTTAAAACTATTTAACACTAACTTTTATACTAATTTTTAACACGATATAATTAATAAAACCTACAATATTTAATAATACCTGCAATAATGAATAAAACCTACAATATTTATTAAAACCTGCAATAATGAATAAAATCTACAATATTTAATAAAACTTGCAATAATTAATCAAATCTACAATACTTAATAAAACCTACAATAATTAATAAGACTTACAATAATTAATTTGCACTATTTATAACGACGACATACGCGACACTACTAAATAATCACTACGTAATCGCTAAATAAACTAAAACTTAGTTTTCCGAAGATGAACTCTATTTGCTCGTAGAATGCAAAGGGCACCGTTCGGAAAGGACGACTGATATTGTTGAACTGATCCTCCCTCGTTAGGATCGATGTGGCGTAATAGGTCGATCCCCACTCTTTCATGGTCAATACTTTTTGGGAAGGAAAAACTGCATGGGAAAGTGTCTTGGAGGTCGCGTTTCTTTTCGTATATTCTTAGAGCAACATCTGTATTTTTTTCTCATACACCACTCGGGGCCTCGAGGCTACTTGGCCACGATGCCGAGGGAGCGCGCGTCTGGACATTATAAAACTGCCTCTTGTCTTCTGCAGGACGACCACCCGCCGATTTCCTGTAACGTCTTACTGCCATCGACGAAGACCTTGCCTATTGTGTTTTCGGCCGTCCCTCTAGACATTAACTTGTAAAAAGAACTTTCAACCTCGAATTCCAATTCCATGTTAGAAATGGTTCATATTACACCGAATGTATGTGTTTAACAATTTTATTTATTTTAGTTTCTTAGTTTCTTCATGCATCGTAATGAAGGTGCGGCAAATTTCATCTTAGTTTCATTCTAATATCATTATACGTTTTGTATGATCCATGTTAATTGCATATTATTTTTTTGCGGAAACAAGAACCTCAAACACTTGGAGTAAGATCGAAGTGGTAATAAAATGTGCAATGCACATAAAACATACAGTAAGTCAATATTCAATATTTCAGGAATAAAGATATTATCCTATCGAACGAAGCTTCGAACGATAAGCAATTAACGCATGCACTCGTTTAAAAACATCGTTCGGCACCCCGCGACGGAGGACAAGCTCGTCCACACAGTCACCCCCTAAATGTAAAGTCATTCAGGTATGAATGACACCAGCCGCTTACGGTCGACCGACGAAGGCGGCTTGCTACCTGAGACGGAGCGCGCCGCTGTTTATTCCTGAAATATTGAATATGGACTTACTGTATGTTTTATGTGCATTGCACATTTTATTACCACTTCGATCTTACTCCAAGTGTTTGAGGTTCTTGTTTCCGCAAAAAAATAATATGCAATTAACATGGATCATACAAAACGTATAATGATATTAGAATGAAACTAAGATGAAATTTGCCGCACCTTCATTACGATGCATGAAGAAACTAAGAAACTAAAATAAATAAAATTGTTAAACACATACATTCGGTGTAATATGAACCATTTCTAACATGGAATTGGAATTCGAGGTTGAAAGTTCTTTTTACAAGTTAATGTCTAGAGGGACGGCCGAAAACACAATAGGCAAGGTCTTCGTCGATGGCAGTAAGACGTTACAGGAAATCGGCGGGTGGTCGTCCTGCAGAAGACAAGAGGCAGTTTTATAATGTCCAGACGCGCGCTACCTCGGCATCGTGGCCAAGTAGCCTCGAGGCC
>NW_015374680.1:0-1322 GCF_001272555.1 Dufourea novaeangliae | reverse complement strand
TGTAATAAGAAGGGCAGCAGAAATAAAGTTTGGTACAGACTTTTTGCATAAAGATATATATTTGTTTCACAGATTCGTTCTTCGACACAGATAATCGCAGAATGCTCGCTCGGTTGTTTGTCCGAGTTTTTATATAATATCATAATCGAAGGTTCGAGAATTCTCCAGATCTTGTAATACCATGAAAAGAGCTACACATGAAATATTCGCTGTAATACCATGAAAAGAGTTACACATGAAATACTCGCCGCTATTACAATGATCTGGTGAATTCCAGAAAAATTCCTTACAGCTCGGTCATCCTGACTATTGGACGACCCGGCCAATCTAATTAACTAAATTAAGAATAACATATGTACTAAACACTACAAACAAACTATTATATATAAACTTATATACTAACATTTCTAAATAACTAACGAGGTTTAATATATCGTTTCATTTGGTCAACGGCCACTACTCCATTGTACGGTATTTGAGTTAGCTGGAAACCTTCCGGGTCTGTCAATAAATATCGATCATTATCTAACACTTTTTTAACTTCGTACGGCCCTTTATATTTTGGAATTAATTTCTTATTAACCCCTACAGACGAATCAACATTCTTTATCATAACAAGATCTTTGTCGAAATATTTCGCAGGTGGTTTCCGTTTTTTATTATAAAAATTTTCATTTTTCCACTGTTCCATTTGAATCTTTCGTGATGCAGCATCTCGAAACGTTTGTAGATCTCTATTTTCTTGAACCATTTTTTCTAATACTAACCTCACCCGATCAGTTATTTCCCCTTTTTGCTCTACCCCAAACAATAATTTACTTGGAGACATCCCAATCGACTTACAGAACGTATTATTTAACGAAAATTCTATCTGATCAATCACCTTATCCCATTTGTCGGGAGACTCGCAGATTTTCGCTATCATCGGTACAATTGTCCTATTAAACCGTTATATCTGCCCATTAGCACGTGGTGTACCTACTGCAACAAGTATATGTTGGACGCACTTATTTTCTATAAATTCCGCAAACATTTTGGATGTAAACGCAGTTCCTCGATCACTAATTAAGGGGGGACACTCCTTTGGTGCCAACTCCGAATCGATCGAAGCGCGGATGTAAACAACCGGACGCCAGCGGAAACACAATATCGATATTTGGGACGGCTTGATAATACGACATCTAGCGGCAGTACCCACAAATAAATTTGGTTCCCCGTTACCATCAAGCTGGGTTTGTGTATTTCCAACGCGAAGACAATGTTGCCGGAAAGTATCGTGTTTCTGACGCTGTTGCCTCATGTCCCGCATGCAATTCTACCCG
>NW_015374679.1:2407-2818 GCF_001272555.1 Dufourea novaeangliae | reverse complement strand
TTTAGGTAGCAATGTTTAGAGGGTAGCCTCGCGAGGTACTGAACATTTTCAGTAGCAGAGTAAGGTCCATAAGAATTGGAGATGGTAGCCAAAGTGCTGACAGGGTTTAGGGTATAAATCTGACACCGCTAACCTAGCCAAGGTACACATAAGAGTACTTTAGGTAGCAATGACTAGAGGGTAGCCTCACAAGGTACTGAACACTTTCAGTAGCAGAGCAAGGTCTATAACAATTGGAGATGGTAGCTAAAATGTTAATAGAGGTTATGGTATAAACCTGGCACTTTTAATTTACCTAAGGTACACATAAGAGTCCTTTAGGTAGCAATGTTTAGAGGGTAGCCTCGCGAGGTACTGAACATTTTCAGTGGCAGAGTAAGGTCCATAAGAATTGGAGATGGTAGCCAAAGT
>NW_015374679.1:0-695 GCF_001272555.1 Dufourea novaeangliae | reverse complement strand
ATAAGAGTCCTTTAGGTAGCAATGTTTAGAGGGTAGCCTCGCGAGGTACTGAACATTTTCAGTAGCAGAGTAAGGTCCATAAGAATTGGAGATGGTAGCCAAAGTGCTAACAGGGTTTAGGGTATAAATCTGACACCGCTAACCTAGCCAAGGTACACATAAGAGTACTTTAGGTAGCAATGACTAGAGGGTAGCCTCACAAGGTACTGAACACTTTCAGTAGCAGAGCAAGGTCTATAACAATTGGAGATGGTAGCTAAAATGTTAATAGAGGTTATGGTATAAACCTGGCACTTTTAATTTACCTAAGGTACACATAAGAGTCCTTTAGGTAGCAATGTTTAGAGGGTAGCCTCGCGAGGTACTGAACATTTTCAGTGGCAGAGTAAGGTCCATAAGAATTGGAGATGGTAGCCAAAGTGCTGACAGGGTTTAGGGTACAAATCTGACACCGCTAACCTAGCCAAGGTACACATAAGAGTACTTTAGGTAGCAATGATTAGAGGGTAGCCTCACAAGGTACTGAACACTTTCAGTAGCAGAGTAAGGTCTATAAGAATTGGAGATGGTAGCTAAAATGTTAATAGAGGTTATGGTATAAACCTGGCACTTCAAATTTAGCTAAGGTACATATAAGAGTCCTTTAGGTAGCAATGTTTAGAGGGTAGCCTCGCGAGGTACTGAACATTTTCAGT
>NW_015374678.1:0-532 GCF_001272555.1 Dufourea novaeangliae | reverse complement strand
CATTGTGAATATATTGTATTTTCTATGTTCTGCAATTTTCCTTACGTAGATCGTATTTCGTTCAACATTCATAAATGATATCAAACGACTGTATTAATTGACTATACTGAAATTATTGCACATATCATCATCACATTACTGCATTTTCTAGTGAAATAAATAATATACTACCACGTTCTCAATATATACTCAATTAATAAAAAAATAACAACTATTTAAAGAATAGAATGATCTCTATTGAAACATCGAAGATTAATATCTCATGTTAAATTGAACACTTAAACAAAGTTCATCATAACCAATGTGATTTCATCTGTATGATGTTCGCCTTTAAGCCGAACATTACATATTCAACTCATACTCTTTTAATACAAAATAGTTATGAATTATATTACTAATAATAAACGCGGCGTACAAGAAGACCTTAACCTAACTAAGAAACACAACAAATGAATGTTACTACTCGCGAATATGCAATCGTACGATTGCATATCCGTGTTCACTGTACTCGCCAAAAGCACGTATACAACCA
>NW_015374677.1:0-306 GCF_001272555.1 Dufourea novaeangliae | reverse complement strand
TTGGCCTGGAGGATCCGAACGGGGGGCATGAACACTAGGCCGTGTCCATGGCCTCCCCCCGGCTGGATCCTCATTCCTCCGCGACCGGCTCCTGCGCCGGCCGCTCCTCACGCGGCTGCGCAGCAGCCGCGCCCGGCGTCACCGCCTCACTATTGCCCGGCACCGCCGTGGCCCCGCCCCGTCTGCCCCTCCGCGACGGCGGAGGCGCGCAGCCCTTTCCCCCGAGCCTGTGCCCGGCCGGTCGACCTAGGTCGGCACAGACCGGGCACTTGGGGGCCTCCGCACACTCCCGTGCAACGTGGCCGG
>NW_015374676.1:0-292 GCF_001272555.1 Dufourea novaeangliae | reverse complement strand
CACCGACGCCCGGGCCACGCGACCCCGCACAGGCGGCGTGCCCAGGGGCACGGCGAAGCCTGTAGTGCGGGGTCGCTGCGTCACGTCGGTCGCCCCGCGACCGGCCAAGAGGAGGGAGGGCTCAGGGGGCACCAGGCCCCCCTGCGGCCGGGGCGGCGGCCCGCCGCCGACCACCGGCGCGTCTCGCCCTCCTCCTCTCGATGCGAGCGTGGTCGGTTACCTCCCGACGCCGCTCGTCGTCCTCCTTCCGCGAGACCATAGTCTCGCAGAAGGAGGACATGGCCCTCCACGC
>NW_015374675.1:0-247 GCF_001272555.1 Dufourea novaeangliae | reverse complement strand
GACTCTCGGTGCTCGCGTGTTGTCCTGCGCCGATAACCCAGCAGAACTGGAAGAATACCGGTATGGTTCTCACGCGAAAAACCGCACGTGCATCGCGTCATTATAACACATTTCTCTTTGTTGCAACCAGCCAACAAATTCTATCGAATGCGCATCGCGTTATCTTTCCGTCTTAATTGTTGTATATTGTCCAATAAACGTTCCAAGTGTTCGGTCAATTCTCATAGTTTCGCGTGTGTTTTTCTGG
>NW_015374674.1:275-626 GCF_001272555.1 Dufourea novaeangliae | reverse complement strand
AGAGCATGTATGACCGAGCTGTGTTGAGAGGGTGGACAGGTCTTATGATCGTTCTTGAATGTACAGTGGGTGTGGTGGTTGGAGTAATCTTTGAAACAATGTGAATAATCGGAGGATAACGGTTCTTGACGCGGTCAAGTCGTTAGCTTGACACACTGAATAATATGGGCATGAACTTTTAATGAATAAAATCTAATCTTTGTTTATTTTCTTTGATGTTTCTATTTTCTTTAATTTTTCTAATTTTTTCAATTTTTTTTATTGTTCTATTTCGTTTATATTAACAATACTAATAATTTATTCGTCTAATTTATTAATCTATTTCGTTTAAAACTAAGGTCAGGTAGTAAC
>NW_015374674.1:0-220 GCF_001272555.1 Dufourea novaeangliae | reverse complement strand
AGATCCCTTGGTGTTCGCAGTTCAGCTGCATTGACACCCAAAGCTTTGAAATTGTATAAAGTTGCCACGAATTTAAATAGAGTTAGGAAACGTTTACTGTTTAAAAATGAAAGCATTAGACGTAGAATCTCGAAGGCTTCATAATTTGCGGAATCCAAAATATTCTTAGAATCAAAATTAAATAAAACGTGTGCAACATTTTTGATTAGTCAATTGCGTT
>NW_015374673.1:0-380 GCF_001272555.1 Dufourea novaeangliae | reverse complement strand
GGTCAATAAACTGTGTGACGCAACGTCACTAGCGCGTTGGACCGACGGAGAGCACCGATACCGTCGCACGCTCTACCGTACTCTCTCGCTCGCACACCTCCCCCCATAGACCACCGAAATTCTTCCGCACGCGTCAACACCGACAGAGAGCACCGATACCGCGGCTCGCTCTACCGCTCTAGCTCGCACGCCGTGACGTCACCCGATTCCCGGAATTCCGCGGCTACGAGATGGCTCATTACGGTAGGACATTCCCGCAAGGGAAATTGTAAGCCGCCGGCCAAAAGGTAGATTTGACAAACTATTTATTAAACTACATTTATTCTGAATTTATCTGTTACAAATATACAAATGTAAGGCAAGATATAAAAACGAATAAA
>NW_015374672.1:0-1413 GCF_001272555.1 Dufourea novaeangliae | reverse complement strand
TGGTTCTCGAACATCTGTAACATACAAGGGATTAGTAACAAGAGAGGGGACACAAGAATATGCCCAGTAAATAAATTAATAATATGCACAGTAAAGAAATTGATGGTTGTCGAATGCCTGCAACAAACAATGGGTTAGTAACAAGAGAAAAGACGAGTACGAGACGCGCGCCCACCCTCCGCGACGGCTCACGAGAAAGTGAGGAAGCTAACGCCGTTATGTATTGGGCGTACGCAGGTTTGTTCGTGTTGAATTGTTTTTTCCGGCTTGAACGACCTTCCTTGAACGACCCAAACACCGGATGGTACAGCCAGGTACGGCTATGGTACACGGCGTACACGGCTAGGTCAAAAAACTGTGTGACGCACGTCACTAACGCGTTGGACCGACGGAGACCACCGAAACCGCGGCAGGCCCTATCGTACTCTTTCGCTCGCACACCTCCCCCATAGACCACCGAAATTCCTCGGCACGCGTCAACACCGACGAAGAACACCGATACCGTGGCTCGCTCTACCGCTCTCGCTCGCTCCCGTTCGACAGCTCCGGCACCGTTCGGCACGCGTCGGCACCGACGGAGAGCACCGTCGGAGAGCACCGATACCGCGGCTCGCTCTACCGCTCTCGTTTATTTATGATGTTCATATTCCCCAAATAAATATCATTTTTAACTAATTTGTTTAAGCGACATGTACCTTTTAAAGATTTAGTTCTGCAGCATAAATTCCTAAGACCGTTATTTATTATTCATTTCATATCGTTAAATACGATTTTTCTCACGGGATACCTATTTCTATTACAGTATCACAAAATGATTCCGAATATGAAACTTCTTTTCCACTTCTTGAACATTCTAATTTCATAGCCCTAAACTGGGTACCTGAGAGTATTACATTGAATTTGTGTAAAAGATATTACTACTTCCTAAAAGACTCTGTGTGATATTTGATAACCTAAGAAACAATGTGCCGATACAGGGTTTCGATTTATTTACGAAACTAATCTGACCAATTGCTGCATTCTTTGACACTAATTTTCAAGAAAATAAAATTTCTGTATTTCACTTAATATGAGAGACACGTAGCTGAATATTAACATACGTTCATTATTTAATTACTCGCAATAAATAAAATTTTATAAGTAAATAACGTGTAAGTAAATTCATATGTAAAAATTTACCAATTGCCAGAAAGTAATTGTTCGTGCGTATTAAGATTCTTACAATAGGCAGTAAAACTATTCATACTCCCATATAAATTATAAATATGTAAATGTTAATAAAAGCGGTGTATATATTCTCTCACGTGTGGATTTGATAAAGTATTTATGAAACTACATCTATTCTGAATTTATTTGTTACAAATATACAAATGTAAGGCAAGATATAAAAACGAATAAAACAAGAACATGTAA
>NW_015374671.1:0-366 GCF_001272555.1 Dufourea novaeangliae | reverse complement strand
AGCATGCGCATGCGCACGAAGGCTCCCATGTGGGAGAAAATCCCACGTCCTGGCATCACTGAGATGAACTCGAATGAGTCTACCCACTCACGCTCGCGGCTCGTCTTATCAAGCCATGGCTCGCAAACCTTGACTGCGAGAATTGTTGCGTCGCCGCAGCCACCTACCGACGGTGCGCAGTACTAACGTTACAAGCGAACGTCTCGCTGGCAGATGCCAGGGTACTCATCTCATTACACGGCGAGGAGATGCAATGGAAAGGAAGAAGTTCGGTAAAAAAAAATCAAATTAAATTCAGTAAACAAAAGAGTGCATCTATCACAATAACTAAGGAAGGATAGGATGTACACAGCATCTGCACTCTCT
>NW_015374670.1:6172-6743 GCF_001272555.1 Dufourea novaeangliae | reverse complement strand
GGTAAATTTTTTTCCCTGCTCCTCGAGATAGACAATGTACACTGTACTTTTCAACTCGAAGCACGTTATACGTTGATGGTCCTCTTCATTTCGGACATTTTTAAGCCGATGCACGTGACGTCTGTTTTCTTTCTCGAAGGAATAGGTACCCTGGCAATAAATTAACGGGCTACGGCGCCTTGGAGAAACTGCGCGACGGTTCTTTCCTTGCACTTCTGCAAAGCACGTGTTATCCTAGAACCGTTTGTTTCGTTTTACCTAAATCTTGTCGTGGTGAGAGTGAACTCACAATGTAACGATGGGAAACTACTTGGGGGTAGAGGAAGCCCTTTCGGAAAAATTCTGTCGGGTGTTGGTGTGCATAACATCTGAAAAATTGAAACCATTCGGCCCTTTCTGGGGATACAAATTTTCTTAACGTAGTAACAACACGTTGGATTAAAAATACATTAAGTGATTGTGTCGGGTGATCAGTGTTAGTGCAGTGCAGTGAAGTGAATACATATTCGATGGATTAACCCGGCGGCACTTGACGTTGCAACTCTTAACGTCGGCTGGTGTCGCATACCTG
>NW_015374670.1:3588-5338 GCF_001272555.1 Dufourea novaeangliae | reverse complement strand
GTTCATTTTTGCAAAACAAAAATTTATTATACTTTTTATATTAAAAAGTTCCATCTTTTGGGATGCGAATGAAACAAAAATTTACTCTCTAAGTGTAATACTTTCCGAGACAAGAATTCTTTTATATAGTTACGTTTGGCTAGAAACACGCTTTTTCATGATTTTCAATACGATATAATTTGTTAACAAGTTCATTCTTTCACATGCGCTACAACATATTACAGTTTCATAAAAATCGGAAGACGTGCTACCAGAAAGTCATCGATTTGGCGTGGAATGACCCTAACTTTACAGTCACTGTGGCCTCATATGGGGTCACGTGGCAATGAATATATTAATTAAAAATGAAAAATATATCAAAGGAACAATTTGCGGAAATTTTAATAGCAGGAAGTATGGAAAAAACGACACTTACCTTGATAGCACTTTTGCAGCCATCAATCGTGCAGATCGAGACATTGGTGTGCGGGTTGTAGTCAAAATAGATTCGGATGAATTGATGTGGCCTTGTCACTTTTTTGACAGGAAATTGTTCTGTTATTTCTTCATGGCCACTACCACTACCCGAGTCGGACATTCTTTTATAAATTTATAAACAGAATCTGCTTAAAACTCTAAATTTTATACCGTAGCCGAAGGATCTGTACTTCGTTCAACGAGTCAAGGCACCAGATATTAGATGTTAGAAAAATTAAATAAATACAAATATTAAGAACGTAAATATTAAACATAAAGCAATGAAACAAACACAAACGGTAAACATAAAGCAATGAAACACACTAATAACGTGAATATTAAACAAAAGACAATTAACAAACACAAATATTAGTAACGTAAATATTAAACAAAAAACAATTAAACAAACACAAACATTAATAACGTAAATATTAAACAAAATACAATTAAACAAACACAAATATTAATAACGTAAATAGAATTAGAATGAATTCAATAAAATAAACGATAAACTGCGACTTGTCCCAATGAACGATGCACAACGAATGCCGTGGGCTTCTGATGACGATTATTTAGTATATCGACCGATTTTGTTTATCAATTGTTCTTATACATGGCACGCTGCATCAGGACTCCGGATCTAGAACCTTCCAGGTCCAGAATTTTCCGGAGCCCCTTGCCATGTGCTACGTATGTGCATCTCACGCACGCACACACATATTCATTCTTGACTGTTCTTTGTTATTACGTCTGGTGCGTCGTGAATATTCTAGAATCTAGAATAACACGACAACAATCTCTTGTATGACTATATAAAAATGTCTAAACATAGGTTAATAAAACGCAAAAAGTTTCATCGAGATAATTTGTATGGTTATTTAGAAAAAAACTCCAAAAAATTGTGATAATTTTTAAGCGTCGAACCTTGAGATATTCCTTAATCTTAATAATAAAACTGATTGAAAAGAAAGCAATCTAAGCTGTGGCTATAAAAACGTCTACACATGTACACGTGTAATTAATATACCCGTGTAATTTGTAATACACGGGTACACGGGTATGTACTGAAATACAGAGATACAAAGTACACGAGTATTGAAATACACAGGTACGAGAGCCATTCCGGCCATTCCACCTCAAAATGCACGGGCAATTACGGTCATACCCACCCATTTGTTTTCTCTTCAAATTTACAGCATTTCTATCTCTTTTCCAAGATAAACTGTCCATATTTCGTTCAACTATCTCGGCAATTTGTAGTTTTATCACCTTTTTTTTTTTTTTTTTTTTTTTT
>NW_015374670.1:0-3434 GCF_001272555.1 Dufourea novaeangliae | reverse complement strand
CCCCCACCTTTGGACCGCGGGTGCCACAGTCCCGCGGTCTCCACCTCTCCCTTTTAGTCGCCTCTTACGACAGGCAGGGATTACCGTGGCCGTATTCTCTATTCCCCGGTCCACAGGGATCTGTAGTTTTATCACCTATCCTAACGTGTAGAAGGATTATATGTATATTTTACACTACCTACATTTTATTAATCGATCATTTATAGTTTATAGGAATCGAAAAACGTCAATATTTACAGTTTACAGACATTTTAAGAAGCCCCAATTATTTCTTTATGTGTGGTGACTCGTAAAATACTGATCGCCCATGGCACAGAGCGAGTCTTTTAATTACTCGATTTTGTTTATCAATTATTAATTATTCTTGTAGGCGGCACGATGCATGATTCCGGAATGGAACCTTCCAGAATTTTCCGGAGACCCTTGCCATGTGCTATGTATGTGCATCTCTCATGCACGCATACATACATTCATTCTTGATTGTTTTCTGTTATTTACGCCAGCTGCCGCTGTATCGTGAATATTTTAGAATACGGAGTATTCTCGAACAATCTGACATACGTCACATGCACGCGCACACTCACGCGCATGCACATGTTTCTATTGACGTTGCCGCTTCAGCCACTGACAATGAGCGTATAAAGAACCGCTTCCGACGGAAGAACCGGTTCTGAATTAAGGGTTCCGCTTCTCTACTATAGAACCGTTACTCATAAAATGGACACGGTTCTAGTACCGGAACCGTACAGCCAATCATAAAGTAGAACCGGTTCTAGTACTGGAACCGTAAAGCCACTCGTAAAGCGCAGAGTCCAGCTCCGCGCAGCACTGGTGGCACTCGGCCGTCGCCTCGGCTCCAACCTTCTGCAGGTACTCACCGAAGCATCCGTGCTCGGTGAGGACCTGCGTGACCCGGTAGAGGAGCCTGCCGTGCCGACGGTCCAGCCACCCATCCAGGATGGGCAGGACCATGCCCACGGTCCGCCGCCGGGCGGCGCCGCTGTCATACAGCTGGCGCCGCCACTTCTCGTGAGCGAGCCGCCGGCACTGGCGCTTCATCACCTCGACCGCGTCGTCCGGCGGGTCGCCCCCGTTCCGGCGGAGACTCTGCAGACGCCGATACAGATCGGCGTCAGTCGCCTGGAAGTCAAAGGGCACGACCCCAGCCAGGACGACCACCACCTCGTGGGAAATGGTGCGGTACCCCCATGTAGAGGCGGCGTACCCTCTCCTCTGGCCCCCCGAGATTGGGCATCAGACAACCCAACAGGGTCGCCACGCCCTCAATCCGGCGGGCCAGGCGGCCGAAGTGTCCTTCGCAGCGCGCGCGGCTGTCCAGGTCGAGGCCGAGGTACTTCATGCGGCCCTCGACCCGGACACAGGCATCTCCTACATGGATCCAGGTCTGGGGGAGCCGCCGCGACAGAGGCAGTCCATGAAACATGACTACCTCCGTCTTTGACGGCGAGATCTGCAACCCCAGGTCCAGAATCTTGGCGACGACCAGCGCCACCGCCACCTCTGCAATGCGGATGGTCCTCGTCCACTCTCTCCCGACCGCGATGATCAGCGTGTCGTCCGCATAACAGACGACGCGCACACCGGGCGAGAGGAGTCCGCGCAACACCGAGTCGTACCCCACGTTCCACAGTAGGGGTCCAAGAACGGACCCCTGGGGCACGCCTCGGCTGACTCTCCGACGTATGACTACGCCGCCCCGGCCGGTATTCAATCACCCACTCCGATAGGTAGTCCCGCAGCGCGATCCGGAGATACGGAGGCACCCCGTGGTCTCGGAGTGCCTCCCGGATCGTGTCCCAGCGGATGGTGTTAAAGGCGTTGGCGATATCTAAACTGATCGCCAAAGCCACACCACCGCGGGAAACTGCCCGGTCCGCGAGGGAACGCACGTGGTCTATCGCGTCTAGCGTAGACCGTCCCTCGCGGAAACCGTATTGGCAGTCTGCCAAACCAGGACCACCGTCGGACATGCCCCTCGACAGGCGGGCAGCGAGCACGCGCTCGAAGAGCTTGCCCGCCTCGTCGAGAAGGCATATCGGCCGGTACGCGGAAGGAGAGTCCCCGGGCTTTCCTTTCGTGGAGACGAGAACCATCCGCCTCCGCTTCCAGGGAAGCGGGACCAGCCCCGACATCATGCAGCCGTCAAACAGCCGCTTGAGTCGGGGCCTGAGGACGCGTGAGGCCAAACCCAGCGCCCGCCCGGGGACGCCGTCAGGCCCCGGGGCCTTACTGGCCCCGAGGCGCTTGACAGCCGCCGCGAGCTCGACGGACCAGTCGCTTCGGTCCGTCGGCACGAGCGTCGAGTCGGCAAGAACGTGGGGGACTAGAGACTCCGTGACGAGGGCCCCGCCGGCCGCATGTGTCCTAGAACGATGCGATACGGGCGTCCCCACGGATCACGGTCCAACGTCTCGAAGAGCTCACCCCAGGCACGGGATTTGGCCCCCCTGATGGCGCACTGGAGGTCCACCGTCGCTCGTCGGTAGAACCCGTAGAGCTCGTGCTCCCCCGCCAATTCGCGGTTCCGTCGCCGGCGGGCCCCGGTGAAGCCACGCCGCGCCGCGTGACACGTCACGCAGCACTGCGATCTCGTCGCTCCACCAATACGAGGCCCGCCTAGGGGGCTTCCTGGCCCGGGATCGCTGCCATCAGCGCGTCCTCCTCCAGGCGCTTGAGCGCCCATCTACGCGGCGGTCGGCCAGCGTCCGGCCGGAGAGCGGGGTGGTGTCGAAGGGTGGCGGAAACATCGAATACGATGTAGGGGTGGTCGCAGAGCAACTCCGCCAACCTCCACTCCGACACGATACGCGCGGCGGCGGACGTTGCCCTAGAGAGGTCGACAATCGACACTCCCTGCCACCGCACGCACGTGCTCGCAGACCCACGGTTGAGCAGCCGAAGGTTTGCGCTCGCCGTCTATTCCTCCACAGCATCACCCCTCGGGTCAGTCCTGGGGCTTCCCCAAAGGGTGGTTCTCGCGTTGAAGTCACCCAGGACGAGTGTTGGACGGGTCGAGTCGCGGGACTCAAAGTCCCGGATCCCGGCCAACAACGTCTCGAATGACGCAAGGGCATGCTCGGAGGGGCATAAACTCCGACCACCGCGAGGCGCCCATACAGCGCCGCGACGAAGCTGCGCCCGCGCGTCAAGACGCTCAGGGGCGCGGCTCCGTCTCTGACCATCGCCACGGAGCCCAGCGCGTCCCCCGCCCAATCGGGGCGGTCCGGGACGCGGGACGGCTCCGCGGCGACAGCCAGGACAAACCCCGAACTCGGTCAGGCTATGGTCAAACAAGTCCTGCGCCCGTGCTGAGCTGTTGAGATTAGCCTGGAGGATTCGGACCATAGGGGGGAAGGTTAGTCCGTAACCATAGCCTCCCCCGGCCGGATCCTCAGACCACCACACCAGAACCA
>NW_015374669.1:0-308 GCF_001272555.1 Dufourea novaeangliae | reverse complement strand
CTCATAAAGTTGAACCGGTTCTAGTACCGACACTGTAGAGCCAGTCATAAAGTAGAACCGGTTGTAGTTGTTAATTTTAATAGTTTAGTGGACTGTATTTGAGTGGCATTTGCAAGGAACGAGCCAGGATTGAAACGGATGTCTGGTGACAGCTGTGTGGAAAATAAATGTACACATGTTGGCTTTGTGATTACTTTATTGCGTCAATATTGGGTAAAACAATGAATGAGCCAGAATTCAAAGTGTGCAATGAACCAATGAGTTTATTATCTATGACGTGAAGAATGAATGTGTAAACTATGGATGGT
>NW_015374668.1:0-1781 GCF_001272555.1 Dufourea novaeangliae | reverse complement strand
AGAAAATTTTCAACAAATTGGCAAACTGAAGGACTTTAAAGAGAAATCTCTCAGCTTTCCAAATCATTTCTGGAATTTTCTATACGATCAAGCGTTCGCAAGTTACAGGCGCTCAAAGTGGAAAGTACCTTTTCTCAAATGATGACGAATAACTCGGCCAATAAAAACTGTACAACAAAATTAAAAAAACAAAATTAAAGAGAAAAGTTTGCTTTTTAAAAGTATTTCATTGGAATTACCAGAAAAAATTTCATTTGGCCCATGCATCCTCTCAAACTTGACCAATATTTTTTAACATTCGCTTACTGCGCTTCATCTTTAAAAAAGAAAGGAACAAACTACATACAAATAATTTTTGAATTCCCGATTCAAAAACTAGAAACTTCGGGCTACACTCTCTGTCACAATATTTTTTATAGCTATTTTTCGCGAAGATATAGGCATCTGAAAATGACCAATATTTTCGGCAAATTTTAGTGATGCTTTAATTTTGGCACCCAGTGTATAATGTTCACAGAAGTATTTGTATAAACAAAATTCCACAATACGAAGAGAGCTATCCGATGGCGCTAATAGTGTCTTTGCAGGTGGACGTACTTTGGCTATTTCAAGGTCACCTCCATTTTTTAAAATGGATCGGTATATTTTTCTTTTGCAGAATGATAGAGGAGCTTAAAACGAGTTCAACGACCTATTACATAAGGTAATTGAAGGTCATAGAAAGTAGAGAAACGCGATAATGCTTACGGTTTACTTCACTGTAAATAAACATTGTTTGAAGGACACTTTAATAACTTTGCAGGATAAGATAAACATGATAAGAGTAGTGTTGTATCGGTGAACCAGGCACGATGTATCCATATGAAGAGCAAGTCGATATGCTTCTTGTTTATGGCGAGTGTCAACAAAATTCTGTAAAGGCACTTGCATGCTAAACGATATCCACATCGGTCTTAGCCTTCGCGTCGAATATTTAAACATGTGTGTGATAAACTTAGACAAATCGGTAGTTTAAGTGTTCGTACAAGTGAACGCCGAAAGCGAGTAACGAACGGAGAAAATGAAATCGGTATGCTCGCAAGTGTGGCTCCAAACTCTGATATTAATGTGTGTACACTCCATTAGTGTATGTTGAAAGTATTGTCACCCCATAGTGTGATATATTGTTGGATACGTTTTGATCTCCTCTTTGTAATGGCAAACAAAAAAATAGGGCGATCCGTTTAAAAAAATGTTGCCATTAAAGAAATCTCAGAAGATATGACCTTGAGATGACTTTCAATCTTATAGCCTACTTTCCCCCCTAAAGTACAATAACTTTCTCCCGAACCATTTTTTTGTACTGTGACAAATAAGAGAATAAGTAAGGGTGACAGAGTTAGGTGGGACACCCTGTATTGTAAAACGCGAAGAGAATAATAATTTCATTTGTGATACAATTACATTTGCGCCTTAAAACAGTCTGCATACTAAGTTACCAAGACAGCTTGATCAGGTAGTAAACAATTTCGCGCGACGCGCTCCGAACAGGGACGAAGGCTGTAGACCCTCGAATGCAGTTGGAAACGCGATTACCGACAAGTCGACAAATTACTCAGACGACACCGGCAAATGGGTCCCGGAAGAAATTCAATTTGTAAAATCGCCGATGCGGATAACGAATCAGTATCCGCGGGACGTGCTGCGTGGATAAATTAGAAAGTCGAAGGGCTGCCTGAGCTAGTGTTGTATAAAGCTCGAGTCTTTGAAGCTACAAAGCTTAGCCTTAAAGACTGAGTCTT
>NW_015374667.1:0-536 GCF_001272555.1 Dufourea novaeangliae | reverse complement strand
TTCGCTGATGCATCATCCGTCGCGTATGCAGCGGCAGTTTTTCTCAAGGTCACTTCGGACTCGAGTACAACTTCCGTAAAGTTGCTTGCCGGCAAATCGCAAGTCGCTCCACTCAGTCCTTTAACCATTCCGCGTCTCGAGCTGTCGGCTGCAGTTCTACGTCTCATGGAGTTCGTCCGTCCTTCACTCGGCCCTCGTCCTCACGCTTGCTTTTGCTGGACAGACTCCACGATCGTCCTCGCCTGGCTGAGTGACCATCCGTCGCGATGGAAAACATTCATCTCCAATCGCGTCCACGAAATCAAAACTCGTGTGCCCGATGCGGAGTGGCAGCACGTGTCCTCCGGAGACAACCCTGCCGATTGCGCGTCGCGCGGATTGTTCGGACACGAATTACGCGAACATACGCTGTGGTGGACGGGACCCCCTTGGTTGAGACAATCATCAGCTAACTAGCCTCGGGCGGCGCCTCAACTGCCCGTCGACGCTCCGCTCGAGGAGAGGTGACATCTCTCCACAGCTCGCCTCGTCGCGAC
>NW_015374666.1:0-853 GCF_001272555.1 Dufourea novaeangliae | reverse complement strand
GTATAAAAAGTTAGTGTTTTTGTATTCTCCAAAATTTAGTCTTGTTCGATTTTTGCATAGAGTTGTATTGAATTTTAAATTCAGTCGTTTAACAACTTTTTTAGTAAATTCATTTTTTTATTTTTTGTATACTCGATAAAAATGTCTGACACTTCCTTGTCCTCTATGTGTACTAATCCCTTCTTTTTCAGCTTTTAATCCAAAGGATTAATTTTTGTTTCAGGTTATTTACAGAAATTTTGTACACTGAATCCCTGTTTGCCAAAATGAAGAGTCAACAATCTCAAGAAATTTGATATTATGTTTCTAATTGTTTTAGTTTCTGTTTCAGAAATTCTCATGGGATCAAATTTTAAATTATTCAATTGAAATGTCGATAAAAATGTATTGTTATGTTCTTCTATTCTTATTGTTGTTATATATGTATGTTCTCTTAAATTTCTGTTCCAGAAATCATCCTAGGATTGAATTAATGCTCGCTATAAATTATTATGAATTATTAACTATTATGAATTATTAACTGTCCACTGATATGATATTGTCCACTGAGTTTCTCTTTCAGGGATCATCTTGGAATCAAGCTACCTGTTCATCTGCATTAATTGTTTATAATCTATAAAAATGTTTTGTTATAATTCTCGCAGTTTCTGCTTCAGAAATCATCATATGAAGATTTTTCTTCACCCGAAGATCAGTATATGAAGGTCTCATCACCCGCAGATTGTCATGGAGCCGAACGGGTTTAAAAAATAACTGCGTTATTCACGGGCGTAGCTAGGTTATCAGTCAGGGGGGGGGGGAGCAATGTAATTTTTTATTATTTAAACAATTGTTATTTCTTTATTAATTGAGT
>NW_015374665.1:0-337 GCF_001272555.1 Dufourea novaeangliae | reverse complement strand
ATAAATAATTGTACTATTTCATTTGTTACATGCGAGGCGCGAGCGTGTAAATGGGTTATTACGACTACTACGCCTTTGGTGGAATAATACAATACAAAAACGCAGGAATCGAATTGATGTGAACTTTGGTAACGTGACGCGTCCTGTTTAGTTACAGAGTGAACACGCGTGCCACTCGCTAATGTAAATTTTGTTAGAATTTACCCGAAACAGCAACGAACAAATATCCTCAACCAACTGTGAACGATAAAATCTGGAACACAATCAATTAAGCTTTTTATTTTTGTTTTGGGTTCGTTGATACTTTAGTCCCATACGGGCTCTTTCACCAGATCGC
>NW_015374664.1:0-737 GCF_001272555.1 Dufourea novaeangliae | reverse complement strand
ATCTCTTCTCAAGAGAAAGATCCTAATTTAAAACTAATATTGAGTAGTAAAATGTCTGATAAAGAGCCTTCTAAAGAGTCTTTATCACCTTTGTCACCAGAAATTAAATTTCATTTTTCTATTTGGGATTCTCTTCAGATTAAGAATGGACTTTTATATAAAAAGTGGGAATCTTCTGATGGACGGAAAATAATTTGGCAACTTATCATACCAATGGATAAAAAGTATATGATTCTTCAGGAAGCTCATAACTCTCTTTCAGGAGGCCATTTCGGCGTGAATAAAACATTAGCTAAGATTAGGAATCGATTTTACTGGGTTAATTTTAGGGATGTAGAAGAATGGTGTAATTATTGTAATGTTTGTATATCTAGGAAAGGACCACGTGACCGAGGAAAAGGGTTACTACAAATTTATAATGTCGGTTTTCCTTTTGAACGAGTAGCTATGGATATTTTAGGACCCCTTCCTAGATCATTTTCGGGAAATCGTTTCATGTTAGTCGTTTCTAATTATTTTACGCGTTGGCCCGAAATAATTCCTCTACCTAACTATCAAACAAAAACAGTTGCTGAGGCCTTTATCACACATATAGTGAGTCGTCATGGAGTCCCTCAAGATATTCATTCTGATCAAGGCCGTACGTTTGAATCAAATATTTTTAAAGAAGTTAGGGCTTTATTAGGCATTAGAAAAACTAGAACGACTCCATTACATCCTCAATCAGACGGTCTAGT
>NW_015374663.1:0-315 GCF_001272555.1 Dufourea novaeangliae | reverse complement strand
TCAGATGTCCTAGCCGCCGATGCCACTCGTCCGCTTCTCTGTTTTCGTTTTGAACGACGCACGTCGCATTGAGTCCCTCACGCACAAAAAATAGATCGCCTTCACGATCGGCCACAAACTTTACGTTTCCGCACTGGTCCTTTACATATGCGCGTTTTTGTGTAAACAAGACGGAGTGCTGTTTGTCCACGATCTTAGCGACCGATATTAAATTCGTACGTAAACTCGGCACACGGAGAGTATTTTGGAGCGCTATCGGCTTGTCTTGGTTTCCGTTCGAAGTTATTATACGAACATCACCTTTTGCCGAAACTC
>NW_015374662.1:2635-3462 GCF_001272555.1 Dufourea novaeangliae | reverse complement strand
CCCGCCTCTGGCGGGGCGGCCGGCGCGGCCGGAGGGGCGGGGAGGAGAAAGAAAAGGCGTTGCGGAGGCAACAGGGCCGGAAAGGCCGGTGGCTCGGGAGGGGTTACTGTCGGAGCTGCGGGGCAGCGGCCGGCGGTCCCTCCCACCTCCTCCTCTACCCCCGCGCGGCGCAGCGGCAGCAGCGGCGAGAGCCTGCGAGCGCTCAGCGGTCCGTAGACGCCCCTTCCACTTCGTCCGTGGTCGTCGGCCGCAAGGAGCGCCGCAGGCGGGCCAAGGCCGCGGCGCCCCCGCCTCCGGCTTCTCCGGCGGCGCCGGCGCGAGGGAAGGCGTCTGGGCGTCCGTCGCGTGCCCCCAAGAGGGCCGCGGTGGCGCTCACGGTCGCCCCGGGCAGCTCGACCACTTATGCGGAGGTCCTGCAAAAGACGAAGTCCGGCGTCCGCCTAGCGGACGTCGGCATCGCGGACTTCCGCTACCGCAAGAGCCTGACCGGGGCCTCGACACTAGTGGTCCCGGGGCCGGAGGGGGCTGACGGGTGGACGCCCTCGCGCGGCGCCTGGAAGAAGTATTCCGCGGGACCGACGTGCGCGTCAGTAGGCCCGTCAAGACCGCCGAGGTGCGGTTGACGGGCTTTGACGAGTCGGTCACCGCGGAGGCTGTGGCGGGGGCGATTGCCGCGGCCGGGGGCTGCTCCGCTGCCGAGGTTAGGGTCAGCGGCGTTAGACGCAATCGATCCGGCCTCGGCGGGGTGTGGGCTAAGTGCCCCGTTGCCGTGGCGAGGAGGCTGACGGCCGCCGGCCGACTGCTGGTCGGTTGGTCGTCCGCGCGGG
>NW_015374662.1:0-952 GCF_001272555.1 Dufourea novaeangliae | reverse complement strand
CCGCTTCTTTGGAAGCGGGGGCGGCTGACCCTGGTCCCCAAAAAGGGTAAGCCCGCGGAGGATCCCTCCGCGTACCGGCCGATATATCTCCTCGACGAGGCGGGCAAGCTGTTCGAGCGAGTGCTCGCTGCCCGCCTGTCGAGGGGACTCTCCGCGGGTGGTCTCGGACTGGCGGACTGCCAGAACGGTTTCCGCGGGGGCCGGTCGACGCTCGATGCGATCGACCACGTCCGTGCCCTCGCGGACCTGGCGGTCTCCCGGGGGGTGGTGGCATTGGCTGTCAGTTTAGACATAGCCAATGCGTTTAACACCCTCCGCTGGGGCGTGATACGCGGGGCGCTCCGGGAGTACGGAGTGCCCCCGTATCTGCGGGCCGTCGTCCGGGACTATCTCGCGGACCGGGAGATCGAGTACCCCGTTCAAGGGGGAAGTCTGGTACGCAGGAGGGTGTGCCGAGGAGTGCCCCAGGGGTCCGTTTTGGGACCATTCCTATGGAACCTGGGGTATGACTCGGCGTTGCGCGGGCTCCTCCCCCCCCGGTGTGCGTGTCGTCTGTTACGCGGACGACACGCTGATCATCGGGCTGGGGAGGGACAGGACCAGGGTTTGCCGCATGGTAGAGGTGGCTGTGGCTGTGGTGGCCAGGAGGATCCAGGCGCTGGGGCTGCGGATATCGCCGCCCAAGGCGGAGGTGGTCTTATTTCATGGACTTCCTCTGTCGCGGCGAGCGCCCCAGCCCTGGATTCGGGTGGGTGACGTGGCCGTCCGGGCCGGGGAGAGGTTGAAGTACCTCGGCCTCGACCTGGCCGGCCGCTGGAGGTGGGAGGGCCACTTCGGCCGCCTCGTCCCCCGGATCGAGGGCGTGACGACACTACTGGGTCGTCTTATACCCAATCTCGGGGGTCCGGGGGAGGGAGTCCGCCGCCTGTACACGGGTGTGGTGCGGGCGATG
>NW_015374661.1:0-733 GCF_001272555.1 Dufourea novaeangliae | reverse complement strand
ATTTCGCTTCCTCACTTTTGAGTAGAAGTTTCGCAGCAAACGAAAGTAACGAAGTACGATAGTGTTTTAAAACTATTTAAAATGTGCCTCATTGTAATATTTTGGAAATTCCTTTATTGCCGCAAATTTTCTTTATTGACAGAAATTTCGACGGCTAACGGTAATTAATTTCTAAAAGCTATTTCAACGGTAAGGGACTTTTAATTAGGTCCATCGTAGACGTCGTCGAATACGTTATTGTTTCATTATGTCAAAAGAGTCTTTTGAAAAGAGGTAGTTAAGAATTTCAGGAGATTCGAAAGAAGTGCTTAGGCGCTCGAAAAAACAATCTACTGCTAATAGTGATCCGCTATAGACTTCACAAAGGACCTGTTAAAGGTAACCGTGCGCCCAGTTCCAGGTAAGCGAGCCGCTCGCGCGGCGTTTACGATCGGCCGAATAGTACCAATTGCACCCTTTATTACTTGAAATGAGGTCTAATAAGATTATCGATAGGTCTCGTACCCGTCTCAGTGGTGTCATTTAAAGTAATATGGATTGCAACTGGTACGATCGGCCAACCGTAATCACCGCGCCTACCTCGTAACGTATTATAACGTATAAATAACGTATTCGACGACGTCTACGTTGGACCTAATTAAAAGTCCCTTATCGTTGAAATAGCTTTCATAAATTCATTACCGTTAGCCGTCGAAATTTCTGTCAATAAAGAAAATTTCCGGCAATAAAGGAA
>NW_015374660.1:0-396 GCF_001272555.1 Dufourea novaeangliae | reverse complement strand
TGAAAAGCGGCGGCCGAAACCGAACGGAGATAAAAACACAAGACGATCAGAAACATGATAGAATGCAGAGCGATCTAATGCGACACAGGACACATGTTTGTCCAAGTCGTCACAAAGTGCAGTCTTTGCTCAATTGTTTGCGAATGATATTTTGAACTCTAAAGTGGATTTTGGTTTTTATTCATATTAAACTAAAAAGTTATTTAATAAAAATATAATCAAACTTCAACAACAATGACTAAGAAAAGATCAATTGAAGAGGAACATCGTAATTTTCAAGAAAAATGGGAACTGCAATATTTTTGTGTCCAAAATAAGAATAAAATATTATGTCTGATATGTAAAAACTCTATTTCAGTTGCTAAGGAATATAATCTTAAAAGGCACTATGACACA
>NW_015374659.1:0-1661 GCF_001272555.1 Dufourea novaeangliae | reverse complement strand
TGATGGCGACACTGACGTTGACATGGGCAGTAACATCGACAGTGACTTGAGCACTCACAGTGGTGATGACCAGTGCAGTAACGTCGACAGTGACATCGGCATTCACATTCGCGATGACAGGGCAGTAACATCGACAGTCACAACGGCATGCACATTGGCGATGAGAAGTGCAGTAACGTCTACAGTGACATCGGAATTCACATTGGCGATGGCCAGGGCAGTAACGCCGACCGAGTCATCGCCATTCTCATTGGCGATGACCAGGGCAGTAACGTCGACAGTGACATCGGCATTCACTTTGCCGATGACGTTAGCATTAGAATCGACAGTGACATGGGCATTCACATTAGCGTTGATGAGGGCAGTAACATCGACTCATTCACATTGGCGATGAGAAGTGCAGGAACGTCGACAGTGATATCGGAATTCACATTGGCGATGGCGAGGGCAGTATCGTCAACAGTGACAACGGCATTGACATGGGCGATGAGAAGTGCAGGAACGTCGACAGTGATATCGGAATTCACATTGGCCATGACGAGGGCAGTAACGTCAACAGTGTCATCGGCATTCACATTTTCGATGACGAGGGCATTAACGTCGACAGAGACATCGACATTCACATTGATGGCGACACTGACGTTGACATGGGCAGTAACATCGACAGTGACATAAGCATTCACATTGGCGATGACATGGGCTATAACATCGACAGTGACAACGGCATTCACATTCGCGATGACAGGGCAGTAACATCGACAGTCACAACGGCATTCACATTGGCGATGAGAAGTGCAGTAACGTCTACAGTGACATCGGAATTCACATTGGCGATGGCCAGGGCAGTAACGCCGACCGAGTCATCGCCATTCTCATTGGCGATGACCAGGGCAGTAACGTCGACAGTGACATCGGCATTCACTTTGCCGATGACGTTAGCATTAGAATCGACAGTGACATGGGCATTCACATTAGCGTTGATGAGGGCAGTAACATCGACAGAGATATCGACATTCACATTGGCGATGAGAAGTGCAGTAACGTCTACAGTGACATCGGAATTCACATGGGCGATGGCCAGGGCAGTAACGCCGACCGAGTCATCGCCATTCTCATTGGCGATGACCAGGGCAGTAACATCGACAGCGACATCGTAATTCACATTGACTATGACACTGACGGTGAGATCGACAGTTACATAGACATTCACAATGATGAAGACACTGACATTGACATGGGCAGTAACATCGACAGTGATAACGGCATTCACATTTGCGATGACATGGGCAGTAACATCGACAGTGACAACTGCATTCACATTGGCGATGAGATGTGCAGTAACGTCGACAGTGACATCGGAATTCACTTTGTGGATGACGTGGGCATTAAAATCGACAGTGACATCGGCACTCACATTAGCGTTGATGACGGCAGTATCATCGTCAGAGATATCGACATTCACATTGATGACGACACTGACGTTGACATGGGCAGTAACATCGACAGTGACAACGGCATTCACATTTGCGATGACATGGGCAGTAATATCGACAGATACATCGAAATTCAGATTGATGACGACACTGACGTTGACATGGGCAGTAACATCGACAGTGACATCGGCAGTCACATTGGCGGTGACATGGGCAGTATCATCGACA
>NW_015374658.1:0-339 GCF_001272555.1 Dufourea novaeangliae | reverse complement strand
TCAAAATAAATACATATAAAAAAATCAATCAAAATAAAACACATATAATTAATATAAATCAAAGTAAATACATATAATACAAGTCAATCAAAATAAAACACATATAATTAATATAAATCAAAGTAAAGCAAATAGAATTAAAATAAATCAAAATAAATACATATAATTAAAATAAATCAAAATAAAAAACATGTAATTAATATAAATCAAAATAAAGCACATAGAATTAAAACAATTCAAAATAAATACATACAATTGAAATAAATCAAAATAAAACACATATAATTTATATAAATCAAATTAAATACATATAATTAAATTAAAATAAAACACATAATT
>NW_015374657.1:0-343 GCF_001272555.1 Dufourea novaeangliae | reverse complement strand
CAACGTCAGTGTCATCCTCAATCTGAATTTCTATGTAACTCTCGATGTTGCTATCTTTGTCATCGCGAATGTGAATGCCGATGTCACTGTCGATGATACTGCCCATGTCAACGTTAGTGTCAACATCAATGTGAATGTCGATGCCTTTATAGATGTTACTGCCCAAGTCAGCGCTAATGTGAATGCCGATGACACTGTCGACGTTACTGCTCATGTCATCGCGAATGTGAATGCGTATGTCACTGTCAATGTTCCTGCCCTTGTAATCGCCAACGTGAAAGCTGGTGTCACTGTCGATATCACTGCCCATGTCACTGCCAATGTGAATGCCGATGTCACTGTC
>NW_015374656.1:0-564 GCF_001272555.1 Dufourea novaeangliae | reverse complement strand
TTAATAAAACCTGCAATAATGAATAAAATCTACAATATTTAATAAAACTTGCAATAATTAATAGAATCTACAATACTTAATAAAACCAACAATAATTAATAAAACTTGCAATAATTAATTTGCACTATTTATAACGACGACATACGCGACACTACTAAAAAATCACTACGTAATCGCTAAATAAACTAAAACTTAGTTTTCCGAAGATGAATCTATTTGCTCGTAGAATGCAAAGGGCACCGTTCGGAAAGGACGACTGATATTGTTGAACTGATCCTCCCCCGTCAGGATCGATGTGGCGTATTAGGTCGATCCCCACTCTTTCATGGTCAATACTTTTTGGGAAGGAAAAACTGCATGGGAAAGTGTCTTGGAGGTCGCGTTTCTATTCGTATATTCTTAGAGCAACATCTGTATTTTTTTCTCATACACCACTCGAGGCCTCGAGGCCTACTTGGCCACGATGCCGAGGGTGTGCGAGTTTGGACATTATAAAACTGTCTCTTGTCTTTTGCAGGACGACCACCCGCGGATTTCCTGTAACGTCTTACTGCCATCGACGAA
>NW_015374655.1:0-487 GCF_001272555.1 Dufourea novaeangliae | reverse complement strand
AATATATCAGTTTACTTGAGAATATGCAATTCTAGATTAACAGTTTGTACTGAATTATATCAGCAATACGTACTACCACGTTGCTCTAAGACATAAATAAAAATTAAGTACTGTATTTTGATACACTAAAAAAAATGATATTACAGACCATGTACAAAAAGGCGTTTCGCGACGGGTAGATTTCTGCGTCAAAGTGACATGTTTGTTACATTTATGTTATGTCCTTATATTAACTTTGACGACAGGATCGCCCGAGGGTTATTCAATACATAGAGTCATTTATCTAATTGCAGAGTCTTGCTTAGAGTCTTAATATTAAATTCTACAATATTAATAAATAGTCAATCTGTGATTTTCAATTTTTATTAATACAAAGTCGAGTCACTTTTATTGCAAAATGAAATGCAAAAGAATAAAAGAGAAATAGCCCGTTAGAAGAGCAAAAAGTAATAATTATTTTAGTTAGGATTTTCAGGATAATTATTCC
>NW_015374654.1:0-363 GCF_001272555.1 Dufourea novaeangliae | reverse complement strand
GAAATGTAATAAACTATTAAATATCTTTATCCGTAGATAACAATTAAAATAAAATAGGTTTTTATTATAGTTGGTATATTTATGAAACAAAAATTCAGTAGCGTTTTTGTTATATTTTTAATTTAATATAATACTTTCAATAAATCCATGGAACTGTTTTTTTAATGTTTCTTGTTATGACCCTATCTAACAATGGAAATTAACATTATAGTATAATTTACTACCAAACCATCAAATCATTCAAATTTTATGGGGTTGGTATATTTGTGACAGGCACTGTAGTATTCTTTTGGCGATAATCTCTGTTAAATATTTCTTCTTCTCATTATATTCGTATATTTCATTATTTTTGTATGTTGGTTC
>NW_015374653.1:0-299 GCF_001272555.1 Dufourea novaeangliae | reverse complement strand
CAACAAAATGACATATTTCAGATTTCTTCGTTTACTAAACGCATATAGGCGCTTACCACGGAATTTAGGTGTACGGTTAATGCATTATACATATCGTATTATACTGAGTACAGTATAATATGAATGTAATCTAATAGGTTCCATTGTATTATACAGAGTATGTCTGAAAAATAACGGGATTGACAATATACTAATTCTTCTGCTGCATTGGCCACCTCCAAGAAGTCAGTTTGATGCTGCCGAATTTTTCCAAATTTCTAACCATAGATGACCACTTAATATACATACAATATATATAT
>NW_015374652.1:8124-9408 GCF_001272555.1 Dufourea novaeangliae | reverse complement strand
GAGAGAAATACCGATCCTTCATTTATCCCAACCTCGCGCTAAACCAAACGTGAGGAAGAAACATCATTTATTCATCGTTCAATAGTTGTATTAATAGTTTGTTGTTCTATTTACAATCATTAAATAATTGTGAGTTTATTGTCAATCAATATCCAATCAATTCATTATCCTGTCATTTTCAACGAGGATTGTGTTAAATCATTGACGCAATCCAGCGACCCGTGCATCGTCACGAACAAGTGCATTGGGCCTTACAAACCCAGTAAATTCTCAGAATAAAGAAAGGGGAATTGCGGTGCATAAGGGACGCAACAATATATATATGTATTTTGTGTTAGTTTCTGCAGCACTTTACGGTACCAACCGGCATCTTCAGCAGCTTCTGGCAGTTTTAGCAGCAGCTGCCAAATCCGTATATGTATAACGGTGCGTTATGCAGCAGCTACCAAAACCGCCATTACGTAAATATTTCCTTTATATATCGTTATTCATCAATGAGTTTTCCTTATGACTACTATTAAAGGGTAATGGTCTTTCGCAATTCTTAGTGCTGTAACGAGTAGGTCGTTACGTCATCCCCGCGCGACGCCAGCGAGGCACCGCGTGACACCTCCCGTCGCGGCCGCGAGATGTCTACGCGCGCCTCGCGGTTCTCGCCGATAAGATTGTGCCTCGCGGCTACTAATACCGCGGCGCGAGGCACAATCGAGGCAGATCTCGACTCCCTGCGTACCGGCTCACACCGACCGCAATCGAGCTCTCTGCTTTTTGGATCCTCCAAGGTACTCACTCACTGGGGCGCTGTCCCAGTATATGAAGGAAAGCCTTTAACCCAGAGGCCCTCCGACAGTGTCGGGTCAAACCCACTGCTCGGGCCATCCCGACCCCTCTTCCCCCGTAGGCCATCACCTAAGGGGGCGGGGACACCGCGGGTCTCCTCCACCCAACCGACGGAACGGCCCCTGGCCGTCCCACGATCGAGGGCAAACCTCCCCTCCACCACGCCGCCTGAACCGCCGCGCTCCGACCGCCGCGCCGCCAACCGAGGGCCAGTGATGCCAGGACGTGGGATTTTCTCCCACATGGGAGCCTTCGTGCGCATGCGCATGCTGACGTCACAGCTCGACGGCGGTTGTTTCCATGGATGTATCTATGTGCAACAGTAGGTACGCGTAAGGGGCCCTTCCCAGTTGTTTCCCGCGTTTTTCGTTAAAGTGAAGGTGAGTCGCGTAATGTTATATAATATATTGAATTGTAGTGCAATATTAGTGTATTACAGTGACA
>NW_015374652.1:1951-7034 GCF_001272555.1 Dufourea novaeangliae | reverse complement strand
CGTTTCCTATTCAGTGCGACGCGACTTTGCGATTACGCGCGGCCTAACAGGCGAGTTCGATAAGACACCGGACCGCGAAGTGTGACGTCCGAGACGGTGATAACGTATCCCGCAGTGCCCGACCCCTGCATCACGGCTCCGAGCGCCAGCAAGTATTCCGCCCCTTCAAGGACCCGAAACCCCGACTGAACCAGCCGCAAGCGTTAATCATTCATCATCATTGGTATGTTAAGACTTCATTGTATATTTTATTTTATTCATTGTTAGAATATATCTTGTTGTTGTTATAAACGAGAGTGATTTCCTATCCCTCCCGTTCCATATCCTAATTCTGTATATCATCGGTAAGTTTAGACAGGGCGTGCTTTAGCACCTTAAAAGAGCCAGGACCCGAAAATATAAATAAAGTAACGACCGCAACGCGGGACGTAACACCCCATATTTGAGTGAAGTATATACGTTACTGAGGATTAGGTAGTGCGCATGCGTGGGAAAAATCCCACGTCCTGGCATCACTGCCGAGGGCACCGCCGCGTTCACTCCGCCGCGTCAACCGACTACCGCCGCGTTCCGACCGCCGCACCGCCACCCGAGGGCACCGCCGCGTTCACACCGCCGCTAGCCACTAAGACTAGAATCTAAAGACCCCCGACTTTTGTAATCCCCCCGAAGACAAATAAACCTGCCGGTTGATCAGACTGCACTCGTCTCATTTGTTCGACCCCTGGCAGCCGACTGAGCTGGCCTCCTTCCTCCGTCCCGCCGCGACATTAGTCGCAGTGCTTTGAATCATCCTATTTTTTACATGCAGAGCATAGTTTTTAACCAAATTCATAAGAAGCACAGTATTTTCATAGAAAATCATTCTTTACAACTAGATTTTGAGTGATATCTTCATATGGAAACTTTCAGTCTTACAGGGGAACATACCAAAGTGTCAATTACCGATTTTTATGCAATGAAAGTATAATGTAGTTCTCATCGAAATATTTGACACGCATTTTTTTCATCGGCAGCCATTCATGCTAAAGGGGTAAAAACCGCCCTAAAGTTGAGGTTGCGAAACTTATTTCGACAAATATCTTAGAAACTATCAGAGATAGGATAATTGTGCAAGTTGATGAAATTAGAATTTTTCAACGATGAATTTGGTAGTCTAATTGTAAGCTATTTTGTAAAGGAACCATTTGTTTAAATTATATTTTAAAAATAGCATATATTTGTTAGTTTTTTCCAATCAAATGTTAATACATTTTCTTGTATATTTGTTTAAACACTATACATGAAAGCATAAATTACAGACAAATTGAAATTTTGATTTTTCCATTACAAAAAAGTTATTATATTTGAAATTATCTCGCTCGGCGTCTAAAGCAGAGCACCTGTTGTTCCTTGTGTGTAAATAGATAGTAGCACTGAAAAGAGCTGACTTTACTATCAGACCAGTACTGCTGCTTTTAAACTAAATGATGTAAAAACAATTAATGTAAATTATTCAATATAATTTTCATAATAATCGTATTACTCGAAGAAATGATTAAAGCATAAATGTTTCTTAGGTCACGAACACTTAAAGGCAACTACATCATCACAGTCGGAAGAGTTCTCGAACATGATCTTTAATTGCAAATCTGTGAAACAAAACTTCATGGGATTTTCGAACTCGTGTGGCCTATTATCTACGTAGCCACATCGAAACTAAGCATATCTGAACATTCGTTCATATCTAGGGAAGGATAATTTACGAATCAATGGACGATTATGAAACAATGAAGACAATTTTAACGTATTATTAATTTTTCATAGGCATGAAATGGTTGTATAAGTCCTGCCTTACCTCTTGGTATTTTTAATAATTCTAATATTCTTCCGTTTGAAATTGCATTGTTCATCAATTCTTCGTTATATCTGCTCCATGATTCAAATAAGAGGATTGCACTGTCCGATGTTTCAGAGATAAAAAACATTTATGCTTTAATCATTTCTTCGGGGAATACCAGTATTCTGAAAATTATATTAAATAATTTACATTAACTGCTTCTTCAGCATTTAGTTTAAAAACAGCAGTGAGTGTCTTATAATAAAATCAGATCTTTTCGGAGCTACTACCTGTTCACGAACAAGGGACAACTCAGGTACGCTGTTTTGGAAGTCGAGCGAGAAAGCTTCAAACATTCATAACTTTTTTGTAATGCAAAAATTGAAATTACAATTTATCCGTAGTTTGTGCCTTGATGTACAGTTTTTATAAACAAATATTCAAGAAAATGCATTAACATTTGACTGGAAAAACTAACAAAAATATGTTATTTTTTAACATATTATTTTAACAAATGGATTTTTTTACAAAATAGCTTAGAGCACCGAATTCATGGTTGCAAAATACTAATTTCATCAATTTACATAATTACTCTATCTGTGATAGTTTCTGAGATATTCGTCGCAATAGGTTTCGCAGCACCAACTTTAGGGGCGATTTTCACCCCTTTAACATGAACGGCTGCCGATAAAAAAAATGCGTGTCAAGTATTTTTATGAGAAGGACATTATACTTCAACTGCATCAATATCGCCGATTGACACTTCGGTATGTTCCCTTGTTAGAAGCTAACAGAACTGCTATAATAATAAGGCCAAAAAAATTGCAGACACAAACAAATACTCAAGAATGGAGATGCAGTGGCCTACTAACAAGGAAAATATTCGAATCCGAAAATTCTGATTTTAATGAGACTTTATGTAAACATAGAGCATAATGAAGTATATTTAAGGAACAATTTTTTCTGCGAAAACTAACACTGAAAAGGTGATATCAGCCCTTAAAATTTTTAGGTTTCGTCCTTTTGTCGATATGACTTTGTGACTGTTATGCAAGACATCAAATACTTTTCTTATCAGCAGGATGCGCTGACCTACGATCTTCTCTTACTTAGCCCGGTGCCCTGCCGTAAGCGAATCGAATGTATAAAGGGATAGGCGATTCTCAATAAAAACCAGTTCTAATGTCACCACCGTTCAATAAGTTTGTTTCTTTGTTTGACCTGGTATTTTTCTAATCCCCTTGTTTCTCCATTAAGGCTACGATTAAGAGTGATAAGAATAGAGAAGTGGAATAGAACATACTGTCAACTATACAGTGGCCGCTCGTTAATTGGACTCCCTCTTATTGCATATTGGCAACGCCCCTTGTACACATGTAATTCCCAGGACACGTGCGCGTACCCCACTCTGTCGCCAGGATGAAATACATACGGTGACGCGTTTAACTCGCATGTTTCATCACAGATTGTGTGATGTATAGACTATTGTTTTCATAAAATGTTTCAATGTTTTTAGATATTTTCAGTCATAATCGACTATATTTCATATCATGTTTAATTCATACTGAATATAAGTAGTTATGTAAGCATATCAACTTATAATAAAGTCAGAGTTAGGCATGAGAATGTTAAATATTTTTAAGGTGGTTAATCATACACATCGAAAAGCTGCAAAAAACTGAACATTGATATGCAGTTTGTAAATGAAACTATTAATGCCTATTAAAAAAAATATGTTTGTCTAAGGTGTGATAATGCATCCCTGTTAGCCAAACTTGTAATGTCAATTCTAGTACAATAGTTGATATCAACACATCATACGCAAGTTGTCCGCAATTATTGTAGGATAGTTGACATTGAGGTAGATCACGGACATAGTAATAAAGGGAGGGAGCGTAAGCTGAATTGAACTGAATGGTGGTCACGTGGTACTCTGAGCCATATTGGCGATTGCTTATGATCGCGCAAGCGCATGGCGCATTTTGTTTTCATTGGGTAAAAGTGTGCCCAGTGTAACCAGTTGAGGTTAAGGAATTATTTTGAACAAAAATAATTATCTCAGAAACGGTTGACCTTTCCACGTGTGTTTCCTAAGGTTTTTTTACCCAGTACAGTGTGTCCTATGTACCATATTGTAACCATTAATTTTTTATTATCTGACTAGCAACGGGGAGGTTACGTGCCCCTTGATCATCTACTAGGATTGTCTTTATTGGTTCGTGCCTCCAGGCACTGGATAGCGACGAGATCTGGTTGGTGTTAGAAGAAAGTTGGAGACGGTTTAGAGGTTAACTAACATTGCGTATATTCTGTTTAAGTTAGTGATACAACAATACTCGTCCTGCTGCCAATAGAGGTTCGTGAAACCCGAATATAAGCACCGATGTTACGCGCGTATACTAACTCTACAACGAGTGGCAAGTTTCCTCATTCGCGATGCACTACGTTCACACCAATGTTCTCCTTGAGACGTATCCTTGTCGTCAGTCGCGATTGTTCTAGATCTTATGTTCCCGGACGGGTAAGATTGTGGACCTGTCGCATCACTCACGCATATGGCCGATATTCGGAGAAAATGCGTGGGTGGAAACAAACATAACGCCCCAGTCAAACTGCAACACCCAAGAGCCCACTCGTCGGCACGTTGCGTGGATTTCGAGTGATCTCCGGTGCCGGGAGAAAGACTATGACGATGCCGAATCCGATCGTATATCGCGGTTCGAATTCCGACGCGAAAACCACCATTCGCTCCGACCGGTTGAACCGGGGGGGAAACGAATACTAGTCCGTACGTAGATTGACGATTGAGGATTTGTCGCAGCACTCACGCATATGGCCGAAGTTTCGGAGAAAATGCGTGAGTGGAGACGTGCATAAAGCCGCAGTCAAACTGCAATACCCAAGAGCCCACTCATCGGCACGATACGTGGATTTCGAGTGATCTCCGGTGTCGGGAGAAAGACGTTGACCATACAGGAATCCGATCGTTTATCGCGATTCGATTATGACAAGAATGTGGTTAACTACCTTCTATAATGCGAATTGAGCACGACGCGAATATGGCCAAATTCCTCAATACGGTTCGAGCACGCCGAGAATATGGCCAAGTTTCTTAATAGCCAGTGTATGAAATGTGATTATCCCGAACTCACAACAACAAGGACACGTGAATCAACAAATATTACACGATCCTCGTTTACACACGGTTGTACAGAGCCGAAAAACAGATATTTGTAGTTCGTTATGAAAACCTTTCGAATGAAT
>NW_015374652.1:0-355 GCF_001272555.1 Dufourea novaeangliae | reverse complement strand
GTGAGTAAAGAAAGTCCATATTGAGGACGGAACACTTGTGACATTATTTACAGGACAAAAAGAAAAGACGATGTGTTGTATGTACATGCATATTATCCATGCTCACCGACATCAAATCAACAAAATGCATATGCGTGGACCAGCTTAACAAAAAAATCTGAATTTGAAAATGCTTCTCAAATTAATATCTTCCAAGCTTTCATTTTACTGTACGTAACATATTAATGTGATAGATTTTTCTTCCAATGTTTTCATATGTATGTACTGTAATACTTAGAATGAAGGTAACATTTAATTGTACGAATAATTTGTGTATACATAAGAGAATATGTATTTGTGTAATATAAAATTTAAA
>NW_015374651.1:0-339 GCF_001272555.1 Dufourea novaeangliae | reverse complement strand
CGACCCCGCACGATTGGCGGTAACGGGCCCTTGGGCCCGCCGGCCTGTTGCGGGGTCGCCGGGTACGTGGGGGTGCGCTGACACCCCTGCCTGGAGGTGCCCGCGTCGATGCCGCCGCCGGGGGGGGGTTACGTTCGTTTTCCTCCCGGCGGTGCGCCTCCTTTTTCCTCCCTGTGTGGCGGGGAATAGAATACGCCCACGGTAATCCCTGCCTGTCGTAAGAGGCGACTAAAAGGGACTGTTGGGATCGCGGCACTGAGGCACCCGCGGTCCGGAGGGGGGGGAGCTCCCGCTTCCCCCACCACAGAGAGGGCGCTCCGCCGTTAACTGGCGGAGCTG
>NW_015374650.1:0-254 GCF_001272555.1 Dufourea novaeangliae | reverse complement strand
GCGTAAATTCAGGACAGAACTGCCCTAGACGTGTGGCGCGAGAAAATTTTGGAATTTATATTTCCACGAACGAAAATAGAATCCAGTACTAACGAGAACGGTCATCATTTTTCTTCGTCACGCATTACATTCGAAGTTTAAAGAACGTAGAAAATAATACTCTCTAACGGCTGGGAACCAGTAATTACAAGAACATTGTTAAAATTACATTTATTTGCAATGGTTGACACTGCATCTCGTCACGCGTACCCCGT
>NW_015374649.1:0-548 GCF_001272555.1 Dufourea novaeangliae | reverse complement strand
ATCCGTCAGTGATGTCTATCCCCTTCCAAACATAACTGACATACTGGATCAGATCGGCGCAGCTAAATATTTCAGTACGCTTGATCTCGCTTCTGGCTTCCCAGATTCCTGTACATGATAATTCAAAGCTAAAAACTGCGTTTTCCACACCTAATGGGCATTACGAATTTAATAAAATGCCCTTTGGCCTAAAAAATGCTCCAGCAACCTTTCAAAGGTATATGGACTTACTTTTGTCCGGTCTGCAAGGGGTTGAACTCTTCGTTTATATGGATGATATTGTTTTGTACGCCAATTCGTTGGAAGAACACTCGCGAAAACTGAAGAATCTTCTGAGTCGTTTACAAAATGCTAGACTAACGTTACAACCTGAAAAATGTAAATTTCTGCGACGTGAAATCTTGTATTTAGGTCACGTTATTTCTACAGAAGGAGTAAAACCAGACCCCACTAAAGTTAAGGCGGTAGAATATTTTCCTATTCCCAAAACCAAGAGAAATGTTAAACAATTTCTGGGCCTTGTCGGATATTATCGTCGATTCATCCCT
>NW_015374648.1:11300-14442 GCF_001272555.1 Dufourea novaeangliae | reverse complement strand
GTTGTTTACATCGTCGCTTCGATCGATTCGGAGTTGGCCCCAAAGGAGTCTCCCCCCTTAAGGCAAAGGTGGGATAATTGGTCACAATTTTGCTTTTTGTTAAAATAAAAATAATTGTTTATTTTATTTATATCTCATCATGTGCAAAGATTCTTAGTATTGTGGCAGTATTCTAACTTGCAAGCATTCGACAATGAAAAACTACTTTCAAGTATTGAACTTGGTTCCATTCGTGCATTGTTTTACTATGCTGATATAGTATTGGATGTTCCATTTATTCCTTGAAACAAAATTTACTTTGCTGCTGATGATAGCTTGTGAAATGTGATTACAAGCATCTTAGATTTGATTGTATACGTAATTATTTATTTATGTAATTGTGTAATTGCAATTTTGTATTTTAACCACAGTTAAATAAAGTGGAATTATTCATTAATACTGTTTTGAATAATGTTCAATCTGTATACATAAAAGAAGAAGGGGATGCAGCAAAACAGTTTTTATTCATACGTTATGTCGCGATACAAATTCTATCTTCTTAACCCTTTGATATCAGAATTAAAGTGGGCGTGGTTAAAAATATTTGGAATATATTAGGTTATTGGTTAAGCTTTGAATATGAACTGATATCAATTTCAAACTTCTATCACTTCTGGTTTTACCGTTATGAGATGTTGCTTATAAGCAACATTGCGCCATGGTGGTACTTTTTAAAACACAAACGAATATTGTGGTTTTATGTTATTTTTATTAATTTTTGAAACATTTCATGTGTGATATGAAACAAAACAATTTTTTTGTGGGTTACAACATAAGTGTACCTTGCATTTTGAACATTTTGATTTTGGAATACCGGTATGGCATAATCTACACCTTCCTTTTGCTCCCCATTCAACCCAATGACTAGTTTGATCGAGACGCATGGATTTTGGGGGTTCTGCTATGTATGATCGTTTTGCTGATGACGATGAACTTTGTAATGAAACGTCTGAAATGTTAGATGGTGCTGGAGACACTGGTGACGGTGCATTTGAGTGCATGCTTGAAAGGATTCCCAATGGACGGCCTCTTTTGCGTTGGTGTACTGGCGTAATATCAGAATCGTGTAGAAGCTCGTTTGCTATCATCAATTGAAAATTCAACAACGACATATGTTTCGTTCTTCCTTCGTGATTTTTTAGATCTCTTCTATACAACAACCAGCTATTGACTACTGCTGTGCTGAGGCACCAGTATACAATACGCATATACCATTTCTTAGAACGGTGGTTGATTTTATACAAGTCTAACAACATGTCAGCCAAGTCTACGCCTCCCATATGCTTGTTATAACACTCGACAATAGCAGGTCTAGGTATATTCAAATACTTCTTTTCTTTACGACACCAGCGTTTGCATTCTGAAACTGGTTTTTCAGCTATATAATTTGAGACTAGCTGAACGCTCTTGTTGTCGTACCAGCGGCAGACAACTAAATTATGTGCTACCTCAAATTTGAAATCATATGATCCACGACCTTTTTTCATGAGCTCCTTTTCATTCATAAGACAACAGTTTTTCATTCGATTGCTTCGAATTGTTCCTACTGCCAAAATGCCTTTTTCTTTTAGCGCAATCATCAGGCTTATAGAAGTGAACCAATTATCGAAATATAATTTATAATTCTTGTGTTGTCGAACATTAGAAGCTAAGTGCAACACAATATCTGATGAGATCCCCAACCCAAAAGATGGGCACGTTCCTTCTCCTGCATAGAGAGCAAAATCGTATACGATACCTGAAACTCCAGCTCTTGTGAACATTTTGAAACCCCACTTATTGGGCTTCATTGGTAGGTATTGTTTTAGATTGTGACGTCCTTTATATTTAATCATTTGTTCATCAATGCTCTGGTGTTCCTCCTGGTTTATTTTGTTGCATTTCTCTTTCATTTTATCAAGTAATGGACGTATTTTATAAAGTTTGTCGTAATTAGCTGATCCACGTTCCGGCTGTTGAGTATTATCATTTATGTGAAAAGCTTCTTTGATTTTCTCAAAGCGAACTCTTGATAAAGAATCTGCAACAGCTGATAATCTGAAGTTTGGCATCCAAGCCATTCGTAAATTTGGAACTTGTATTACGCCTAAATAAAGAAGTACGCCAAAGAATCGTCTGATCTCAAATGGAAAACAATTTAGCACTACGCCTTTCGTTTGCATCGAATATAGATTTGTTTCGTTGCAAATCTTGTTTATAATTTCATCATCGAAAAACTCACTGAAGTATTTTATTGGATCTCTGACTTCTCGATAGATTGTTTCTTCTTTCCAAGCAGTTTCGCAAACGGATAGGCTCGCGTTCCTCCATCTCAAACTCTCCAGATTGATTTTTTCAAAACTTTCCGTGACTATGTTTTCTGTATCCCCTTCATTTTCAACTATTTCATCAGCTTCTCCATGTACATCTTTTTCAACAATTCTGGTAATCAAATTTAGTTCAACGTTTTCTCCTCTTGTCCTTACCTGTTTCAATAGATTCGGCAATTCAATAGATTCAATAGAACTACATTGTAATAACACTTACCTGATCAATTGTGTCTTCAATGACTCTCTCCAAATTGGAATCATATAACTCTTCTTCTTCTTCACCTTCTTCATCATCAGAATTATTCCAGTCGAAATTGATTATTTGTGTTATTTCTGATTCTGTGAGACCTTTTGGACGCATTTCTGAGAAAAAAGCCAAACAAAAATTATTGCTACTATGGACAAATGTTGCTTATAAGCAACATTGTGTTCAAGAAATTCCTGATATAACAATAACAATTTTTTTTATGTTTTGCAAACTTTATTTCATTTTCTTACCTGTTATTTATAACAAAACACACTTTTTATAAAAAAATTCTAGCGAGTTTACTTTTTATTTGAATTTTTGTAGACCACCTTTTTTCACTTTTTTTTGCACACGTCTTAACACCACTTCAACTAGCTTACAAATGAAGACTTGTAAAGCTATTAAAAAATGCAACATCGTAAACGAATGCTCACATATATACATAACAGTTGGAAAAAACCGTTAGCAAAAATAACAAAAACTTTAGGAGCTATAACGGAAAATATACAATGTTGCCTATAAGCAACATTTGACATCAAAGGGTTAA
>NW_015374648.1:3687-11166 GCF_001272555.1 Dufourea novaeangliae | reverse complement strand
TTATGTCAAAAGAGTCTTTTGAAAAGAGGTACTTTAGGAATTTCAGAGGTTTTGAAACGGATCATTATTCGCAGTATACTGCTTTTTCGAACGCCTAAAGCACTTCTTTCAAAACCTCTGAAATTCCTAATTATCTCTTTTGACATAATGAAACAATAACGTATTCGGCAACGCGTATGATTGCCCTTGCCGTTGAAACAGCTTTTAGAAATTGATTACTATCGAAATTTCCAAACTATTGCAGTTAAATCTAATAGATTTTTGTACGAATGTTCGGAATAGTAATCAGTAGGGTTGTAAGGATAACGTCTAATTGTAAAAATAATTTATGTGTATACAACATAATATGTATGTATATAATAAAAAATTTAGATATTGAAGTGGAAAACATTTATTTTCTTCTTTTTAAATGCTTCCCGAATTAATATTTTTTAATTTTTTTATTTTACTTAGAGGTTACAAAGTGAAATTATAAAATAATTAAAAATAAAAAGTAAAACCGCCGCATTGGGATACGGACAGGGTCTCTTGACTGTTGCTGACGTGCTTAGGTTGCGGGGCATCGCGTCGAGAACGTGAATTTTCGCCGCAGTGATATTCGAACAGGATTTCCAAGGCAGCAGGATGGTAGAATCGTGGTACGGTTTACCCCCACTCTTTTCTAAATATAGCTCACCGTCTCTCGAACGGCCAGCGCACACGGACAGGGCTGGGATATGCTTGGTGTGCCAGCACGGTGGACGTACAGTGGGGGTAGCCGGGACGTCATAGTGGGAGACGATGGTACGTCGGTGTGGGAGAGTGGTGGGGGTAAACAGTACCACGATTCTGGCATCACTGCTCCGCGGGCGCTGCCGACACGTGCGTCGCGGCGGTCTCGCAGCGTGCACCCTCTCCGTCGTCCATGGAGAGCGATCTGAAGAGGATTTTAGCCGGCATGACGTCCCTGTCCGAGAGGGTGGCGCGTTTAGAGGCGCGAAATAATAGACCGCGTTCTCGTGCGGCGTCGCGCTCGCGTTCGAGTGGGAACCGCGGCCGGTACGCGGAGCGCGCAACACCCCGTTTGTGTGTTGCGCACACTAAGTACCCGGCGAACCCAACTTCCTGTAAAAGTTGGTGCGCCAAGTTTGCCTCCTGGAAAACAAAAAACTAGTCTCACCTTCCCGCGCGGAGGCCGTTGTTATGTAGTGGAATGCGCACCGCGAGGGAATATACGGGAATCCGACTGTTAACAAATTCGGAGAGAAGAGAATACCGATTTTGCTATATGTACAAACTTTATTAAGTAAAAAGATCGTGAAGAAGACAAACGTCGCGCACGCCAGTTCTCTGAGTACTGCCGCTCCCCACCTTTTGAACGGTTGAACGGCTAATCAGATTGATAATTCGGTGGATGATTGCTCTGACCACTGAGTCATCAATCTCTACATAACATCCCCGGCGGTGTGAGAAGATTCGTCCTCGAACCTTGTGGCTCGCCGAAATTCTGGCATATGTGGGCGTCTTTGTCTCCTCGTTCGTTCTTCACATGGTTGAATTGCAGGTTGGGGTGATACGGGTCCAAATCTGACTCTTCTTTCTGGATGTGTTATGGTAATGGGTGAAACTTCATCTTTTCGGAGTCCCTCTGATGTTATGCGTTGTTGCAATCGTACACCCCCTTGTGATACATTATTCGTTGATGAGTGCTGCGTATTGTAACAATTTGTATAATAATTGTTACAAGGTTTGCACAAGCTGCTTAATCGCAAGAATCGCAACAATTTATACGCTCCGGTTTTGTATATGAAATACAGTACAGTACTTATACCTAATCCGTAGCCTAAATAAGTTAAAAATGTCCAACGTCTTTCGTCCATTGACAATTTTCTTGTTCGTTTCTCTAATTGTTCAGCTTCGCGTCGTATGGATTCTACAGATCTCAATTGCTCCTGTAGATGATCAGGATTTGCGTTTATAGTTTTAATTTCCGGAATATGTATTAAACTAATATTAACAGTATTAGTATGGTTTATCCATGGCATTCCTAAATCTAAGTCATAACTTTGTTTATTATCGACTATTTCGTTCGCAAATAGTGTCGCTGTTAACACTTAGGCCGGCCGCTTATTTCTCGCATCGCCTTTACGCTGCCGCCGGCGAATTTCGCGCGGATTCTACTGCTACCGACGTTGATATTTACGCTATCCGTCGTACATGGGGTATGGTTATTATTAAAAATGGCACTAAAATTAGTGTTATATAACTTTTTAATGAATATTTTTATATCCAAAAATTATCACTTATATTATTTACAAAAAAAATTTTAGGTTTAATATTTTACTCTTGTATGGTAAATTTCGAAACATTTTCCCGCATGTAAAGGTACTTTACAGGATGAACACATGTACGAAGTGGAACTTTTTTTTTTTGAGGCAGATCAAACTTTGCAAGCCCTTCGCGGGTTTTCAATTCTTCCCCTGCCAATAATTCTTGTTATAGTGTGTTGTCTCATATCCGCAGAAAGCCTGTCCAATGGATCTTGTCTCGGCGATCTAATATTGCATTGAATATAGACCTGCATGACATTTTGAAGGATATTTTATAGCAGTAAATCTAAACTTTCAAGATGGGAAAGGCTATGAAAGACTATCTGAGACTAACAGAACAAGCATCTGCTTCAAAAATGTCAAGAAAAGACAATCGGAACAGTTAAAACAAAAGCATAGTGGAAACATCGTCGCTGCGTTGAGCCGGTGACACGCGTACGTGACCCCGGCCGATAAACGTTGGCGAGCAAAAGTCACGCCAGCGTGACAGCGGCCGGCAAAGTGTTAATGTGGTAACGATACATCCTGGCTTTGTATCTGATAAGAACATTCCCGTTATTGGTTTTGAGTAATGCTTATTACCACAGTTAATTTGCAAATATTCTGTGACAGGGACAATACCAATCCAGGATATTTCGTTAGCCAATTCGTGCCATACGGTGTGATTTGATTTTAAATATCCAAAATTACAATGGCTAATTGGATCTGCTAATAAATTTTTAACGCCAATTCGAATACAGGGATCTTGAGCTATTACTGAGTATTTTGACAAATGCCTTTTACATATTCTAAGACCTTTAATATGGTTACAACTAGTGATGGGATTTGGAATGCTTCGAATCGCTTCGAATCTGTACACGGACGAAAACTTCGAATCGCTTCGAATCTACAAAAGTCTTGAAAGTCTTGAACGGATTCGAAGTCTTGAGCGGATTCGAGTCTTGAATGGTCTTGGAAATCTTGAGCGTTTTGTAATTTGTAAGTCTTGGAAGTGTTGAGATGTTTTTATAGGTTATATTATTATTCAATATCTTCCAGGTTATAGGTTACAGGTACAGGCTTTTTGATTACTTTTATTCAAGCAGTATCATTGATATAAGGTATTAAACAATAGTTGTAAATTTCGAATTATCATAAATACATTTATTGTTCTAATTATTTATTTATTTTTTTTTTTTTTGTGGGAATTGAGGAATGTGAAAAAGGAAATGTAAAAAAAGTGAAAACATTTCCCAATGAATAAGACACAATTTGTGAAGAAATAAGGTTATTGCTTATATATATTATTTATTGAATAACAAAATCGTATTTAAACTTAACATAACGTGGGATATAGTTGAAGAGAAATTTTCGTCACTGGACGAGCGACACGGTATGCGCACATACACACACGCGCGCGCATGCGCATTCCTTACCTAAGTTACCAAGACTTTTTCCGAGGGTGGCCTCGTAGCCTGACTCACAACCAAATTTATGATACTACAATAGTATTTTGTATAATGTAATATAATATACAGTATGGCCAATTTAAGTGTATACGCACTATTATTTCTTCAGCTATTGAAAATACCAAAAAATGTTTCATATAAAAGTTGTTTGATTTCTTGCAGCAAACATAATAAAGTATTTGATATGAAAGATTTTTTGTGTAGTCAATAGTTAGCGTGTATACATTTAAATCGAATATGCTCTAGACTCTAGTATACAATATAAAATAACAATTATATTTAATGTCAAGTAAATAATAATGGGTTTATTTCTTATTCAGTAATAAAATTTTATCCAAAGTCGTATGCTTTAGTCTATTTCTTTTACAACTTATTATATTCCCTGCCTTTGAAAAAATTCTCTCGCAAGGCACGGATGTGGCAGGGCAGGATAAAATTGCTTTTGCAAGTTTGGGAAGGTTCGGATATTTTGTTATATTATTCTTCCAGTACTGCAATGGATCTGACAATCTATTAATATAACTGTCTGATAAATAATTTTCTAATTCATTTGTCGGCCCAAAACGATATGCACTTATCGAATTTTGTTCTGTCACTTCGTTATCGAAGGACGTCCACAGTGACAATGTGCTAGGGACAGGTGTACTGTTATTTGTTTGTACTATTTCAGAAACTGACATATTTAAAATGTGATTTACTATTAATTCCTTTCCCTTCTCAGCGTTTTCGCTGAACAAAAAACCTAGTACTTTAAAGCGGGGATCTAGAATTGTTGCCATTGCATACAGTGAATTAGTTTCTATTGTATTAAAATATTTAATTATCGTTTCTTTCAATTACACTGATAAACTATTGTCGCTATGTAATTCGAGGCATGTATGTAATTGTTTAACAGCTATATTAATTTTAGAAATTGAGAAGTTGGTTTCACTACTTAATTCCATGGTTAATAAATAAAACGGTTGCAATATTGGTAAACTTTCAATTAAGATTTCCCACTCAATTGTGGTTAGGGAGTCAAACGGAGTATGAAAAAATGATAATGCCGATGTAATGGCTTGTTTTTGTTCTATCAGTCGGTTAAACATTTCGTACGTTGAATTCCAACGTGTCTCAATTTCTAAGATTAATTTATGTTTTGGTGCATTTAGTGCATTTTGCATTTCACTTAATTTATCTTTTGCCAAGCAACTAGCTTTGAAATAAGTTACTATACGCCGACATTTCTGACGTATAGCTACTAAATCTGGAACGGCTGCCAATGATTTTTTTACGACCAAATTTAATGTATGTGCAAAACATGAAACACTGCAAACCGACTCGTCCAAATTCCTAACGGCTGCGAGCATATTTGCAGCGTTGTCCGTTACTACATACTTTCACCTTTCCGTGTATATTCCATTGACAAAATATATTTTTCAAGGTTTGGGATAAGGCGTGACCTGTGTGGCTTCCGGTTATCTTCTCAGTTTGTAATGTATATGTTTTCAATTGGAAGTCGTGATTAATGAAATGGCATGTCACAGATATAATATTATCCACGTTGATACTAGTCCAGGTATCGCAAGTTATGGAGACGTCGGATACGGCATCAAGTTCTTCTTGAATCATACGTCGTTTCTCATTATAAGCATCTTCCACTATTTTTTTTAACGTTTTTCTACATGGTATTGTGTACCTGGGATCTAAGTAATTTATTAACGTACGAAAACCTTTATCCTCAACAATTTTAAAAGGTTGTAAATCTATTACAATTAAATCTACCAACATTTTGTCAATTTTTGATTTCCTTTCATTTTTATCTGAAAACAAATGAAGTTTACTATTACAACTGAAGATAGAAATACAGTAGAGTCATTCATTTCGGCATCATGCCACATCAATCACTTTTTGCACTCGATATCAGGGATTTCGTTCAAAATGAAATATGTTGTAGTCCACGTGAAATTAGACGGGGTTTAAGTCATCATTTTTTGGTTCTCGATTTTTTTTCAAAAATACGCCAAAGTTTAGGATTTTTGCTTATTTTCATGAATCCGCGATGTTTTTAAAAATTTATATCTTGGAAACTATTTATCGTATCGAGTTTCTTCTTCGATTATTTTCATTTAGAAGGATTGCCCTACTATAATAATTCTTTTGTTTATTATTTAGTCAATTTGCTGTATTTACTTAATAACATTTACATATACAGTTTTCCGAAAATCACTACTGTTTGATATTTTTCCTTCAACTATATCCCACGTTATGTTAAGTTTAAATATGATTTTGTTATTCAATAAATAATATATATAAGCAATAACCTTATTTCTTCACAAATTGTGTCTTATTCATTGGGAAATGTTTTCACTTTTTTTACATTTCCTTTCTCACATTCCTCAATTCCCACAAAAAAAAAAAAAATAAATAATTAGAACAATAAATGTATTTATGATAATTCGAAATTTACAACTATTGTTTAATACCTTATATCAATGATACTGCTTGAATAAAAGTAATCAAAAAGCCTGTACCTGTAACCTGTAACCTGGAAGATATTGAATAATAATATAACCTATAAAAACATCTCAACACTTCCAAGACTTACAAATTACAAAACGCTCAAGATTTCCAAGACCGTTCAAGACTCGAATCCGCTCAAGACTTCGAATCCGTTCAAGACTTCGAGTCTGGTCAAGACTTCGAATCTGGTCAAGACTTCGAAGCCGCTCGAGACTTCGAATCGCCTCGGAACTTCGAATCCGTTCAAGACTTTCAAGACTTTTGTAGCTTCGAATCAGATTCGAAGCGATTCGAATTTGTCGCTCGAATTCAAGACAGTTTCGAATCGATTCGAAGCGTTCCAAATCCCATCACTAGTTACAACTATTTAATTCTATTATGAAAGTAGGCGAGAAGTTTTTCGTATGCGGATCAATTATAACATAATGTTCGGATAAGTCTATATAATAAAGTCCTTCTTGTCCTATGTATCTTAATGATGGCAGTGAAATCAAGTGGTATGCTGCAAACTCTGTTTCTTCAACAATTGGAATTTTTATCTCGAACAGAAGTCGTTTACTCTGTACTATGGCAATGTTAATTTGACTAATTTTAAGAAAATCGTACTCGTGTTGGTGATCAAGTTCAAAGACTAGTTGCTTATTCCCGTACTGTCTCGCAATTTCATCTAACATTTATCGTAATTCTATTGGCTTAAATAATGTGGGATGTATCTGTCCGCGTTCTGCATGTAAAATTACACTCTCTAGTAATGAAATTAATTCTAAATACGAACTAAGCGTAGCATCATATTCATAGAAAGCCTTAAGTCAGGCCTGTCCAACTTCTGGCCCGCGGGTCATTTCGCCAGACGACGCGGTCCCCACCATCACTCAGTCCATACCCCACTACTCGCTTGCGCTGCGATGCGATCGTGGGGCAAGAGGTACGTGCGGGTAGGAATTTCTGGAGCGTCAGAAGTGGGGACAGTCAGAGCATGTACACACGCTTTCTTTTCTCTATATCGTTGGGCTTTTTGTGGATATGGAGGGGGGTCATTCCCTTCGGCTGAGTACCGATTTTGGCCCGCGGGCCAGAAGTTGGACAGGCCTTTTTTTTTCGCGGGGGAAATGCATTATGCACACCTCGGAGTCCTGGGGTGGGACTCCGAGGTAGTGTGGGACTCTCACCCACTAAAACCCCCGCGGCAGCCTTCTCGGGCGGAACTCGGCGGTGGCGGG
>NW_015374648.1:586-2985 GCF_001272555.1 Dufourea novaeangliae | reverse complement strand
CACCGGACCGCGGGTGCCACAGTCCCGCGGTCCCAACAGTCCCTTTTAGTCGCCTCTTACGACAGGCAGGGATTACCGTGGGCGTATTCTGTCCCCCGCCACACAGGGGAGCCAAGTTGGACAGGCCTGCCTTAACACATTGACAGCCGGCGACCTAAGAGACATTTAAAGCCTGAGCGCCGGCAACGTATCGGCCACTTAAGCCCCGAACGCCGGCCTTATCCGCTTGTTTCTGATTACTGAATAGCCAAAAAAAATATTTAAAACATTATATATTTTCGTAAAATAGTACATTATATTTGCATATTCGTCATATACAATTTAACGGTAATTAAAACTATAAACAAAATCGAAATGTTTGATTTATAATTATAAAAAAAATACAGTTTCTCATTTCATGGTGGATTTTTACATATATATAACATAAACAGAAAACAAAAGTTTTAATATTTAAGGCAAGTGTGGTATTTCTCGAAACATTGTCCAAGATGTAAAGGTACTAAGCATTCAGCACACATAAAGCTACTCTCGCTTCTTTTTTTACTAGCAGAGCAAACTTTACACGGACGTCGTACGTATCGGTTTTTTTTTTCCTGATCCAAGAATTCTGGTAACTTTATGTTTCTTCATATCACCCGAAAGTCTCTGGAGGCTATCAAATTTTGGTGTGCAAGGTGTAGGAACAAGTACAGAAGTGCTTGAAGTATCAGAATGAAAAGTACTAGAAGTATCATTTAACACGTTGACTGCCGCGTCACCCGTATTCGGGTGACAGTCAAGTTTCGGATCGGGCCGCGTCACCCGTATTGGGGTGACGCTTATTTGACTACTTGCGCAGATCATTCGTATGTGTTTGGAAAGATATTTCGCAGAATAAGTAACAAATCTATTGAATATTATTTAATATAAACTATATTTATTCATATGAATTTAATTAAAATGGTTTATTAAGAAAATTATGGAGAATGCCAAGCTTTGAAACATTCTATACAAAGCTGGGGTTGGTTGGGACAACTTGGACAATAAGTTGTTGTTTTATTTACATTATCTCGTGTTCTTGATCTGCCCATTTGACAACTTTTATTTGCATAACACTGTTTGCATGCGCGTCTAATGCTTCCTCCGGAATCATTTTTTCGAACGGCGATATGGTGCTGTCTTCGACGAGAACATGGACTTGTTGTGCTATCAGACAACCCAAATAATTTTGAAGCTAATATTTCCCTAAATCTTCTAATATTTACATCTTTCTTCGTTGCAATTTTGTAAACCGTCAAGGCGTTTACAACAGAAATTCCCAGAAGCAATTGAATGCCAAGCTTTCGGTACCACTTGATTCCTTTTCTAATTGTAGTGGCATAGGAAACCATTTGGTCGGAATAATCTATGCCACACTTTCCTGTATTATATTCGACAACAGCTAGTGGTTTGAGTGTTGCAGGTATCTGTTCACTTGGAGAAATAGTCCGAATGCTACGATTTTTTTTTGCAATTGGGACCATGATAGGAGCGTGTTTTGTGGATAAAATTCTTACGTCCCGTGTATCTCTCCATTTGAGTACCACAATCCCGTTATCATCTTCTTTGGATACCATCTCTCCTTTTCTCAGTTTGCAATGAAGAATATCTTTTGGAAGGAATTTTTTGTTATTCCTAAGTGTTCCCACGACATGGGTTTTGCGGTTTAGGCATGATATTGCTAACTCATAACTGGTGTAAAAATTATCAATATACAATGTGCGTCCTTGGTGGAAAAGTTTTTCTGCAAGCTCAAGACATACATTATGTGCCAATCCCGTTTCTCTAATACCATCAGCCGATTTACCAGAGTAAATTTTCATCGCCCATGTATACCCCGTGTCTGAGCATAATTTAAATAATTTGATTCCGTACTTGTGCGCTTTGTTTGGTATATATTGTCTGAAAATGAGTCTTCCGCGCCATGGAATTAACGTTTCATCAATAACAATATGTTCTCCAGGCGTTAATATTTCCTGATACTTTTCCTCCAGTTTGTCGAAAAGTGGACGTATTTTTCCAAGTCGATCGTTACGGGCAATGGACTCATTATTGGCAAAATGAAAGTTACTCAATAGTAACTCAAATCTATTTCGTGACATTATAGTACGCGGTAATTGAAAATTATATAATGGGCTTTTCGACCAATAATTGGCAATGGGGTTTACTTTTACAACTCCCATATATAAAATCAGTCCCAAGAATTTTTTTATTTCTTCGGGATTAGTGGGTTTCCACTTATGCATCCGTGAACACGGTGGTAGGTCAGATTTATTTAGCTTTTGTTCCGCGTATCTATTTGTTTCTGATACCATTAAGTCTATTATTTCGTCATCGACGAACAGCGCAAACACATCATATGGATGAACATCACCTGGTAA
>NW_015374648.1:0-515 GCF_001272555.1 Dufourea novaeangliae | reverse complement strand
TTTCCCTTTTCCTTTTCGACATTTCAACGAATTATTAGGGTAGAGATTTTCAGTTATACCGCTCGTTACTCGGCAAAGAGTCAAACTGATCCTATACAATACCGAAATAAGAAACAAGTGCGAAGTAGCGAAAATAAATGACCGGGCATCATACCATGCAAACAAACGGGGTGGGGAGCTGTTCTCGGGACAATAAACGATTCGCATTTTTTAAATATCGGAATACGCTCCGTATAGCGGTACGCGTGGCCTGACGGGGATTTCACTGTAAACGCGCGTGGCAGTCAACGTGTTAATACATCTTGAGTATTTGCGAATTCCTCGATGCAAGAACGTCCAACAGTATGTAAAAATTGTTTATATTTTATAATGTTGCCATTCAATTCAATATTTAATCTAAATGCATTAAACATTGCGCAATTTAAAAGAAACAAGACTGTCTTCTTTGTCCTCTTCACCGTTTTTCTCATGATGGAATAATATGATAAATACTGATCTGCCAAATCTACACCCAT
>NW_015374647.1:0-326 GCF_001272555.1 Dufourea novaeangliae | reverse complement strand
CAAAATTATTTGGTATCGAGGGGCTGATCATCCGATGTTACTAGTTTCTTGATAGGTGCAGGCGTCATGGAGATATGAAAGTCATCTCTGTTTTTTTAAATGGAATGGTATGTTTTTTTAGTTACATTCTGATAGAGTATTTCAAGATGAATACAATTACCAATTGGAAAGGTCATTCGTGGTCTGGGTTAAGCCAATTGTGATGGAAAATAATTTACTTTGAGGAAATCGTCGAACACTTCCTTTGCCGTCTCTGGTTGTTAATATTATTACTTCATCTCTGTCTCGTAATCTCTTGTTATGGGTCGTTGAATGGAAACAAACAT
>NW_015374646.1:0-282 GCF_001272555.1 Dufourea novaeangliae | reverse complement strand
GTATTATTGATATATATACATAGATAGTAATGATATACTTAGTCATGACAATAAGGAAACTGTTACATCGCAGCTTCACTTTTCTTTTTCTTAGAGATATAAGTCTACAAGAGGCATATTTCGAATGTTCATTATAGGCTAAGATAAAAAAGTTGAAAAAAGTGTCTGTTACTATTTTTGTGCGTGTTTTGTCAAAAATTTCCCTGTACATTGTGAAATAACTAATTACAATTAAATCATTAAAACTTAATTATCTAGACTAATCTTTAACTTCTCATAAAC
>NW_015374645.1:0-277 GCF_001272555.1 Dufourea novaeangliae | reverse complement strand
GAGGTGGCAAGTAAAGCCAACAAATTTTAAAAGACTGAAGATACACTTATGACGTAATATTTTGTATATAATAAATGTATATAAAAAAATGTAGATATTGAAGCCTGCACGGTGGACGTAAGTGGGGGTAGCCGGGACGTCATAATGGGAGACGATGGTACGTCGGAGTGGGAGAGTGGTGGGGGTAAACAGTACCGCGATTCTGGCATCACTGGTGGTGGATCGTATCGATTGTTTTGTTACGCTGTTGCCATTCGACAATTCTGCCCGTCAGGAG
>NW_015374644.1:0-391 GCF_001272555.1 Dufourea novaeangliae | reverse complement strand
GCAGCAATGCCCCGGGCCAGGAAGCCCCCCCGGCGGGCCTCGTATTGGTGGAGCGACGCCATTGCTGCGTTGCGTGACGTTTGTCACGCCGCGCGGCGTCGCTTCACCAGGGCCCGCCGGAGACGGAATCGCGACCTGGCGAGGGAACGCGAGCTCTACGGAGACTACCGACGAGCAACGGTAGAACTCTAGAGAGCCGTCAGGGAGGCCTAATCCCGTGCCTGGAGCGAGCTCCTGGAGACACTGGACCGTGACCCGTGGGGCCGGCCGTACCGCATCGTCCTTGGACGTATGCGGCCGGCTGGGCCCCCAGTCACGGAGTGTCTTGCCCCCAAGCCCTAGAGCGTGTCGTCGAGACCCTCTTTCCGGTTGATCCGGAGGAGGGCTCGCG
>NW_015374643.1:0-1262 GCF_001272555.1 Dufourea novaeangliae | reverse complement strand
AGGACCACCAACGTATCCCTTGCTTCGAGTTGGAAAGTACAATGTACATTGCCTATCTCGAGGTGCAGGGAAAAAAATTTACCGACACGTGTCAGTTGACGCTGCTTGGCCCTGGTCGACCACCCTTGTAGAGGCCGGAGTGGAATTTTCGGTTATTTATGGCTCAATTTCTTCGGCCTCGTAGCAACCGTGAACTCACAACAGAATTGACATTCGACAATTTTAATAATAACTCTGTGAAATTGTAGTCCTCATGAAAACATTTCATACGTATTTTTTTTTTAATATTCCGTCAAATATCTGGGAAATTATTAGAAATATAAAAACCATATAATTTGCAATATTGTGTTTGTTTTGATATTGAATGTAGCTATATCATTGAATTCCAGAATAATCCCTTCCTTTAAAGAATCTTTCGCCGACTCCTGACAGTGCGCAGTGCAGGTAAATCCAAAAAAAATACTACCGTGTTCGTGGATCTTTTTTCCGTAAATCATTGACACTTTGATATAGCTTTTAATCTCATTGAAATAGTCTGGAGCGTTAGCGATACCGTCAGTCGACTGTAATAGTGAAGCGCCCGGTTCTTTTACCTGAACCGGGGCGCACCGCTGTCTTCAATAGGTTACTACTACGTTAATATGAACGGTATCACCCTATCGATAGGCTTATTTTACGGAAAAGAGTTTAACGAATACGGTTTTCATATTTCTAATAAATTCCGAGATATTTGACGGAATATTAAAAAAAATACATATGAAATTTTTCATGAGAACTACAATTTCACAGAGTTGTAATAAAATTGTCGATTGTCAATTCTATTGTGAGTTCACGGTTGCTACGAGGCCGAAGATTTTGAGCCATAAATAACCGAAAATTCCGCTCTGGCCTCTACAAGGGTGGTCGGCTAGGGCCAAGCAGCGTCAACTTACACGTGTCGGTAAAATTTGTTCCCTGCTCCACGAGGAAAACAATGTACATTGTGCTTTTCAACTCGAAGCAACGGGCACGTTGGTGGTCCTCTTTATTTCGGACATTCTCAAGTCGATGCACGTGATGTCTGTTTCCTATCTCGAAGGAGTAGGTACCCTGGCAATAAATTAACGGGCTACGCACCTTAGTGAAACTGCGCGACGGTTCTTTCCTTGCACTTCTGCAAAGCACGTGTTATGCTAGAACCGTTGGTTTCTTTTTACCTCAATCTTGTCGTGGTGAGAGTGAACTCACAATGTAACGATGGGAAACTACTTGGGGGTAGAGGA
>NW_015374642.1:988-9275 GCF_001272555.1 Dufourea novaeangliae | reverse complement strand
TGTATAAAACAATTTGTAGTTTTTTATGCTGGTGTAGCTATTGTTTTTGAAATTCGTTTCCTGTTGTTGTTGTTATTTGTATTCATAATTATATACATTTTTATTTTTAATAAAATTCGTCTTGTGTGGATGAGTCTTCATCTACAGATTCGGTAGTATTTTCAGGTGAAGTGTTGACTGGAGAGGAGAGTTTCTTAATGATGATTGTGAAGCGTTTCTTCATGCTACGACTAGTGAGGAGGGGATATAAATCGTTTTGCATTAGTGTTACGAGAGCTTGTGTGTTCGACGTGTATTGTGAGACAATGTCGGTTGTATTAACTGATCCATGGAGGTTCTCTAGTAAGCTCTTGAACTGTAAGAAATTTAGGAATTTATTTGGCTCTTCTAATTTATTTTTTAATGGACTTAACAGTTCGTCAAGAGTTTTTTTTGAGTCGTGTTTTTTCTTTTTTGTAATTTCGGTTTCTTTGTTTGGTGGGCGTTTGAATTCTTCGGGTTTTGGATCTTGAGTTTTGACATCGAGCGAAGCTTGCGATGCTAATGAACTAATTTCTGAGTGTGTACGTTTGAGTCCGGAATACTGTGTGTTGATTGGACTGGAAGTTGTTTGCTCTAGGTTTTCTATTGCACTGACAGTACTTTTTTGTGTATCACGATTATCATCTAGGATTGAACCTAATGAGAGGTAAGTATTATCAATTTCGGGTGTAGTCTACGGTAGTGTCAAATTTGAATTCTTGTTTTGCTTGATTCCGCTTGTGCAATTTTTGGCTACGTGGCCTTCGGCTTTACATTGGAAACATTTGAGCGAATCGGTACTGGTGTAGATAAAGTAATTGGTTTCATCAAAATAGATTTTGAAGGCTTCCGGCAGTTTTTTAACGTCTTCGGGTTTTATATACACCTGTATTCTAAAGCTGGTTACGTGGCTATATCCCTCTTTTGTAATAGTAGCTTTTAAGATTGTAATTGGGGAAGCGCGTTTTATATTTAATTGTCCTAGTATGTCTTCAAGAACATAACTCGGTATGTTAGTTGGAACATTTGAAAGAACTACTCTTTTGTTTTTTGATACTAACGGTCTTATATACACTTTTTTCTCACCTACTTGTAAAAATTCGTGTTTATCGGTGATCGTGTTGACTAGTTCCTTACTTGACAGGTATATGCATATTCTGTTGTTGCTTATTCTTGAGGATGAGATCACATTAATTGGCTGTACAATATTTCCTACGGCGCACGTCTAGTCGGTAAGGTTTAGTCCTTCTTTGCACTCGACGATGAGACCTTGATTTCTTTCTGGGCAAGTTTGGACGGCAGCAGCATACGTAGGGTTTGATGTTTTCCTTGGTACAAGGTCGGAATTTCAGTCATCGACAGCTGGCTTCCTTTAATGGAGGCCATTTCAGTTTATAGGTGCACTCGCAAGAAGCGGCTTTTGGTATGGGCCTTGGCCCAGACGATGTTTGTAATCAATCAGTCGAATAACGTAGGATATACGGAGCGCGAGGTAAACACGTCTACACTCTATAACGATCCGACAAGGACTGAGTTTTCATTTTTATTGACCTACACTTCCCTCTACAAGTATTGCTACACTCATTCATAGAATGTGAAGCAGACTTGATGAAGCATTAAAATAAATATCATATGAGGAACATTAAAGCTTACTACCTTATATCTATACTTACAGTTACAAGAATTAACAAAAGTAATGTAAAGTGTATAATTTCCATCAGACAAGGCATTTTTCGGATACAGCGGGTGTCCCAATATTTAAGGAGGAAGGTGTGTATTAAAAAACAAGTTAGTAAATTTAAATAATGTAGTAATCCCTGTAACATTTAGTAAAAAATTTGTATAATATCATATATTCACCGTCGATCAATGGCGTACATTATTTGAGAGTATCTATACAGAGTAAAACTTAGATTATTTGAGCACTACTTACCCGAATCTCGCTTAATTGCTCCAATATCTGAACAGTACCATCTAGGGAAATTAGTACCAGTATGAAAAGAAAAATAATACCATAAGTATTAACAGCAAAACAAAACGTATCGACATCCTTGGAATATTGCTCATATTGTAACAAGTAGGCTTATTTTTGCATCGAAACATCATCAACCGATTATTCCAACTTCGTGTCACCTGATTTATTTGTATAACCGAGATTCCAGTGTGCCCAAAAAACTTTCAGAGAAATTCACTTGATTCGAGACCAGTTCTACAGGCATTAAATTAAATTATAGGACCCGAAGTTCTAAAGTCACCATCACATTCGGTCGAATTATTTTCATGGGGTACACGTTTACTGTGCACAAGGTATTCGGTGCTCATTAGCGTTTCACTTTAAAGAGAGGATTGAGACGAACTTGAATACAGTAACCTACTTCCAGGGTAGAATGAGCAATGCTCCGGACACAAGAAGCAACTGAACGCAGATGGACCGGCTACAATAGCCAAGAATTCTCGTCATGCTCTGGCGGAACCATGTTTTATCCGCATATTTTCCGCCCTTTTGGCCTTATCGTTTGTGTGTTTCTTTCGCGGTTTTAATTAACACGCCACGAACACTAACGAGAGTATTCGTTTAACAGGAAGAAATCTGCTCCAAAGGATGCCAAACGAAGTAGAGGACACTGTGTTTCCGGGTGAATTGTTATTGCATAATGACACGATGTTTGTGTGGGAATGCACACAAACAGCTATTATTCGGCTGTGTACCTCGATTCTTAGTTAGCATTATTGTTATGGCAGTTTGGGCAGACGATGCAACCGTCTTCGGTTTCTTGTTTTGCCGTACTCCACCAGAATCGCGAAATCTTTTGCCCGTTACGTTTGGATTACATGGAAATGCGCTGGCAATTTGCCGATACGGGAACGAAAGAACTGGCCGCGGTTCTACGATGTGGAAGTACCATGAACCTGCACGTATATGTATACTCCTGTTTAGAAGTATGAGGACGCTTTTCCGATACGAAGTAAACTTGAAAAGACGTTGGGAAATTATTGGAACTCATGTATAAGTATTGTCTAGGGACTATCGCAATTCAATAGGCACTACTTATCGAAAAACGTGTAATCTTTATGAAATATCACAAGATTTTCTACGAGTATAATTAGTATCGTAATACATTTGAATATACTATAGATGTATTATATTTAAGAGAGTATTATATTTAAGTAGAATTTGTAAATTTCTACGGAAAAAAATTCAATTCACCAAAAATGGCAGATTTAAGTAATATTCAAAAAATGACATAACAAATAGCAAGAACGGAAATATACCGAAAAATATACTGACGTATAGTCCAATACATTCTCTAGTAAGGCGATGAGAATTATTTCTATTGGTAAAGAAACTTGGTGGGAAAAAATATTTTCCTAGGTGTTGCGTATACACAACGTTGAGAAGACATGGGCTATCCTAGACCATTAGGTAAGAATTTATTTCAACTATTAAGTGATGAATTCTTACTTTATTCTGATAATTACTTGAGATGATACAGTTACATATAATCTGCAATTATAATTGATCCGTAAACATTAAAATATTATATGCCAGCATATTTAGACAATATATTAATAACTATTAATATTGAATCAGAAGTATAATAGGAACCTTATAAATAATGTCACAAAATATGAAGAAACCCATTAAATCAAAAGTAAGGTGGAAACGATTGTGAATACGAATAGGGAAAACGTATAAATGATAGTGTACTCTCAATAATCAGGGGCACAAGGTTTATACGAAAGCAACTTATTTTATCTAAAAATTATTGTTAAAATTAAAGTAGAAAACATATATTGAGCTTCCGTTAATTTATTGCAAAATTCTTAAATTAATAAATGGGTAACATAAAAAATTTGATTGAAGAGTGAAGATGCCAAGGAGTCATTATTTATTTAAATATTGTCTCGTACAGCTTTATAATTCATTCTTCTTGTCAAGGCATAATCTGATTTTAAACACATAATATAGATACATAGTCTTTTTGTAGAGATACATATTCATACATTATTCGAACTGTTCATGTAACATTTGAAAAATGCATACCTACTTCTTTATCAATGATCATAATTTTCGGTAATCAAATTCATATTGCATTTAAAATTGCAATGCAATAGAGAAACAAGTCACTTGTCATGTAAAAATGATCAGACAATATACATACAATCAACTTTTCGATACGAGGGTTCATTTTCGAGGAAATCGAATTCATTTTTATAACAATTTAATGTTTATTAGTATTATCAATATACAACTAAAAAAATTAGAAGATTATAAGATTGATATAGAAAAAACAATACTGTATCCTCATCAATATTTATAACAAATGGGATTGGTAGGTAGTGATCAAATCTATAAGCTACTTCGAATTCCATAACGCGAATACCCAATAGATTTTCCAAATTCATCATCCCGTACATAAAGTTCCGTATGAGAAAATTTCTTTCCATATTTTGGACATTCTGTCCATTATACATGAAGATTCACCTTTGATTCGTACCAAGTTTTTCGACACACCCTCATATATTTAGCTATCGTTTATAACTTTTTCTTGAATTAATTCTATGATTATTTTATCAAAACTGGAAGCAATTCATTTAATTCATGTCTTATGTTAATATTATAACTTCAGAATTAACATTCTAGTCTCATGTTTCGTAGGAGAGACAAACTTTGTTTCAGGGTATAAATTATTTTAGAGTACATACTGATAACATCATAACATTTATACTCTCTTGTATAAATTCTCATAATATTAAATTTATGTTATTAACATTATTACACACACGTTTCATTATTTAAATCCAAGGTATATTCCTTTTTCGACCAAAACATATGTTCAATGTTTATACGATACACAATAAGGATCATCCTGTTATTACAAAAAGTATTCTGAGTGTAGACAGAGCTACATTAGAAATACTTTAAATCGTTTACAAACCTTCTCGCAGACCTACACATATTTTCGAAAAGCTAAGTGAGATGTACAAGAAACTGTACACGACACGTATTCCGTTAACATCATCTCGACATGAGCCCTTGGTTCAGCGTCGCCAACTAGCCCATGTCCCAAGGCTCTGGATCACTGAATATGCTTCGGGCTTGCCGGTTCCCTGGTCAAAATGTCAGCTGCTATCTCATTCGTGGGAACGTGCGAAATTCAACCGAGTTTGTCCGACATCACGTTATAAATGAAATGACACCTGAAATCGACATATTTGCTTCCAGTGTGAGAGGTTGGATTCGCCGGAAGTTTCCTGGTCTCAACATTGTCAATAACGTTATGATTTCGATCTAAACAGTAAGTGTTACGAATCTACTGACCTAAAATTAGACGTTGGTATGCATTTTATAGGTTTTGTTTGATTTTAGTTACGTCAGAATTCCATGATTTATATTTGATTGCTCCGAGAGACCGAAAAGGAGCCCATATTTTCCTTGTGGCTCTAGCCTAACTCTATTTGGCTCTAGTTTAAAAAAATATAGCTTCTTGTCGAATCCACAGAACTTATCCTCTTATGACTTATTTATAGAGTAATCATTGTATGGCATTATTCCATTTAGATCCTTGCACTTTGTAACGAATCAAGTTAGTGGCAATTACTAGTTAATGTTAACGGTATATGTTTTCATCCTTTTAAATTGGCATTATATTAACTAATTCCTATCAATCAGCGATTATAAGACAAAATAAAGGAAATTTTTTGGTTGTCTTTATAAAATTGTCATAATTTATTAAGACGAAAAAACAAATACATACTATTTCTAATAATCGTATGCTAAAATTTTTCTTTTTAATATATTGATATCTGATAAATTCTAAATTATTAAGTTTTAACTTAAATTATGAATTCAATATTACAAATTCCAAATTACGAAATGAGAATAGGTGATAACAAATGTGCATCGGTTTCCTCGGTACGAAAATTGGTGATGGATCCTACCATTAATGCGACTTTAATAAGAATTTCATAAATGTGTGTAAGAACGTAATGGCTTCTTTTATTTGTGATGATATAATTTTGATAATTAGTATAATTTGCAACATTGATTCTTATGATAATGAAAAAGTTATACAAGTTATTTCTTTCAACAACATTTTTTGAAAACAATACCGAAAATATAAAATATACTCCACCTTGTTTACAATTATTAACTCTGGTTCCGTGATAACAAGCGTAGCACCACGTTTCAATTAAGGTGTTCTTGACACTACCAGTTTCTTATAATGAATCTACGACCAATATCATGCGTTTGTAATGCACACGAATCCCTAGTAGCAATTATTGTTGGCATTTTGTTGGGCCTTCGTTGCAGTATTGGTTGGCCAGCAGTTGGAATTGTCACCCTTTTTTGCAATTGAGCCAACGATCATACCCAACGTAGGGCCATCACTATAATACAAAGGGCCAACTGGAGGTTTCTTTCTGTAGGGCCAATTGTTGAGTATCTACAATAAACCAACAATATGTATTATAAAAGTATTTTATTTTACATACAACAGAATCTCAATGAAAAATTTCCATATTAGTGAAAAGTATGCAAACAAAAGTATCCTTTTAACAATAATTTGGTAAAAGTAAACATTTCTTATGTAAATTATAAGAATAAAGGTACAGTTTTTTTGGGGTGACTTACTTTGTAAATACCTATATTGCTACTTTTTAACAGGGATCCTAACCGCTGCCTAACCCGAACCGTAACCTGGGTTACCCAGAGACGGTTCCTGTAACCCGTAGTAACCATGAAGGAGCGGGTTACAACTAAATTAACAAAATTAACCCATGTCCAAAATGTGACTGTAATATATGTCGTAATAATTTTATAATATTTCTGATTTCAATGAAAATAGTATGTAGGTAAGTGTAAAAACGAAAACACAGTATTTAAAAAATACGACCATGCAATATACAAGTATACAAAGTAAATACTAAACATATATAATACAAAACAAATGTATACAAAATATACACAATAACTATAAAAATAAACAAAGTTCACACGTACCACGCATACACACATATGCATACATTATCTATATTCTATTCAATCTCGTTGGTCCTAACGACCATAATGTCGTCTAAAATATCATTGTTTAATCTGGATCTTTGATGATTTAATATAAATTTTAGACCGGAAAATAGATGTTCGACAGAAATTTGGGTTGCTAGAACTCCATGTACAATGTTTGCAAGCTGTCGAAGTTTTGAGAAGTTGTGATTATGATTGTTCCAGTATTCTAAAATATTTTGATTTCTGTTTATTCTGGGGACTTGGGAAAATGCATTCAATGCAGCAGCTATATTGAAAACGGAATTACCTTTACTTTGTTTTATTTCTGCATCTCGTTCTAAGAGAAGTTTCTCGAGATCATCAATTTCTTCTATAGAAGCATAATTTTCTGTGGGCATCACACCTGATGCATTTGAATTTACTGCTTCGTACCGTTTGTAAATGTTAATTAAATGCGCAATTGCTATGTCTTCTTCATTTTGAGATAACAAACTTTTGTATAGTGGATCCAGAAAAATTGATGATATTAAAAATTTGTTTCTAAGTATTTCATATTCCCGATTCTTGTGTGGTATTTAATAATATTTTTGCAAAATTGTTTTTTAATTTATATAAACTCAATGTACACTCTCACCACACACCATAAAAATCCCCCATCGTTAATTTCTCTCATCTCTGATAATAAGTCGCTAGCTTTGCCGGTGCTAATACTGTAGTTAATTCATGAATAGTGGTCGAATGATTACCATTTCAAAAAATTATGTACTTTTACCGTATACCGTATTACCATATTACTATAACTCACACACTACAGTAATCAGTAACCCGCACCAGGAGCGGGTTACAGTAACCCTTTTTTTTTTTTTTTTTTTACGCGGGGGAAATGCCTTATGCAAACCCCGGAGTCCTGGGGTGGGACTCCGAGGTAGTGTGGGACTCGCACCCACTAAAACCCCCGCGGCCGCCTTCTCGGGCGGAACTCGGCGGCGGCGGGATCTCGTATGAACGCACCGCCACCGCCGCGCCTGTGCTCCCCTTATCGGGGAGCCCGTTCCGTGGGGGGGGTCGAACGCCCCCCAGAGGCGACCGATACCCCGGTCACCCCCCCTTCTCTACTCCGCCAGCGTCAGAAGACTGCGCTCCGACGCCAGCACTACCGGGCCGCTTTGGATACAGTCGGGGACCCCATCCCGACTGCATCAGCGGCCCCGACGGACGCGCGCGCGAAGGCGGGAGCCACAGGAGCCGAAGCTC
>NW_015374642.1:725-957 GCF_001272555.1 Dufourea novaeangliae | reverse complement strand
TATCTCTTAACGGAGCGCCCGCCTTTCCCTGGCAAAGGCCGGGCACTCCTCCAGCACGTGCCGCGCGGAGTCAACCTCAGCGCTGCACTGGTGGCACTCTGCCGTCGCCTCGGCTCCAACCTTCTGCAGGTACTCCCCGAAGCATCCGTGCCCGGTGAGCACCTACGTGAGCCGGTAGGATAGCCTGCCGTGCCGACGGTCCAGCCATCCATCAAGGACGGGCAGGACCGCG
>NW_015374642.1:0-320 GCF_001272555.1 Dufourea novaeangliae | reverse complement strand
GGGGGGGGCGGGGGTAGTGTGGGACTCGCCCCCTGGGCTGGATGCCCAGGAGGAATACCCACTAAAACCTCACGGTGGCCAGGCTCGGCGCTGTACGGGGGAGGTACCGGGATCTCTTTCGAACGCTACCGGTACCTCCCCAGCGCCGGCTCCGTCAAGGTGTTCATGACGGAGCGCCCTCTCAGGTGGGGGGGGAGGCAGTAAGCCCCACCTCCCCCACATTTGGACCGCGGGTGCCACAGTCCCGCGGTCTCCAACTCTCCCTTTTAGTCGCCTCTTACGACAGGCAGGGATTACCGTGGCCGTATTCTCTATTCCCC
>NW_015374641.1:0-1641 GCF_001272555.1 Dufourea novaeangliae | reverse complement strand
GATTCGGATACAGAAAATAACAATGGTATAATACATTATAAATAATATTGTGAAATGAGATAAGATGTTTTCAGTGTTATTTTTTACATAATTTAATGTTAACTTCTAGTTCCAGGAAATATGGTTTATTTGGAAAAAGATTTCTAGGAAGTGTATAAATATTTACAAACATCTGAAAACGAAGAAAGTATGCTTACTTTCTTAATTTATCTTAATTAATTAAATTTGTATTTGATTAATTTAAAAAATTATATTTTGCAGATATTGCCATAAATGACATTAGCGAATATATTATCTCTTCACCTAAACGAAATAATACCGAGATTGAAAATGATGCTCGTTGTGATGACAACAGTACGAATTTGGAGCACACATGCTGTAGTAAGTTTTTTTCGTAATCTAAGAAGTTTCTTATTTCTTACCGAGTTTTTTACCGTGCAGATGTATGCAGAGCTACTTTAGACAACATTTTTACTTTGCTCAGTCGGCAGAATAAATTGTTAATGCAGGTTGTTTGGGCATCACTAAGCTCGCCCGGAATATTGCACAAAGAGTGCCGTCTAGAACTGCGCTTCTCGAAGGACCACCCTTTCGGGATTATTAAGTGAGCCACTGATAGTTTAAATGATACTGTATTTTACTATATTAAAGTTATTGATGGTCGGGTGAGTATTACAATGTTTGAAGAATATCTGATGTCTGCACGACTTGTCGGTATCGGTTGTGAGCTAATTCTGATCTCTTCGGAAAAGTCAGGACACTGGCCCAGCCTCCCTTCCATTTCGCCCTGGGCGCGTTTCTCCTGGAGGGGACAGCACAGTACCCTGCTTTGTCTTACCGTTGCTAGAACTTTCCGGGGTCAATCGCCGAACGTACCGAGTTCGTGGCGTGGTCCAGGAAGTCTCCTAATCTATTTGTTTATAGGACGGCCCGGCGACATCGCGGCGTCTACTGTAACCCGAAGCCGTCGGAACCGTTCTCTGTTCGAATTCTAGCTACTCTAACACAGGTAGTGAATAATTACAACGTGAAGTGCTGCAAGGGAAGAGCAGCAGTTGACACTACTGCCACAATTTCCTGTCACTAGTGTCCCCGAAATAGTAACACTAGATAAAAATTTAACAACAAATTCAGATATCCTTAAGCAGTTTGTAAGTTTCTTTTAAGAAGTGTTTATAATATTATTTATTAGCAAATTAAATTATTTATTTATTTATTTCAGAAACAATACCTTTCAAATGTTGGGGGAAATGACTACAAACAGACTATAAGGAGAATGATGTGCAAAATAATGACTGATGAGATCAGTAAATCACTGTCATGGACAGGAATATCAAAAAATACAACACTGTCAATATTATGATTTTCCCCACAATAATTCAAAGTAAATTCGTTATTTCTCCAATTTTCAATATTATTAATAATTTAGAAATTAATTACTCTCATTTTGGTTTTTCATATTACAGATGTGGTACAACGTAAATATGGATGCACTGAAAAAGAGGTGCATACAATTATTGCAGACTGGCTGAGACGGTGCACAGACAGAATCTCAGCAAAATCAAACAAAAAAAGAAAACAAATAGAACATAATTATAATACGTAGTCATTACTTTTTTTACTTTTATAGTTTATGATTTT
>NW_015374640.1:15500-18797 GCF_001272555.1 Dufourea novaeangliae | reverse complement strand
TCTGTGAGAGTTTCCGGTGTTTCTTCAAAATTTATAAAATCGCTCATCATTTCTGGGCATAATCGTTTCCAGGAACCTTTCATTGTCGACTCTTCTATTTTAACCCACGAGTCTCCAATATTATTTATTGCGTTCCATATATTATAATTTTTCCAAAAATCTGTTAATGTTGGCCCATGTTGCCTGTCAGTTGCCTTGATGGCCTTAGTCATTATTGTCCTCATATAATATCGTTTAAACGTAGCTATCACTTTGGTCCATGGGCTGTATGAGGCAGGTAGTATTGGGAGGAAGCAACACAACATTGATTCTTTGAACACAGAGGATTAAACAGTTGAATCTTTAAAAATGTGCGAAATAGCGAATTGTGCGAAAGTAGAATGTGCGAAAGTCGAGGGCCGCCTGTAGTTGTTTCATTATCTATGATCAATAACTCGCTGGAGATTATATATTATAGGTAAAAGTAAAATTTTTGGGTGATGTAGTATCTTCTCTTTCAGTATCATGTAAACAAGAAATAGACATTATGTTTGCTTAGAGTACTTCTTACATAAAAAACTTAAAAATGCCTCACATTTGGTTTTTGAATAATAAGAGTTGGATATTATTCGAACATTTTGAAATAAACATTCCTCTTATATCATTAGATGATTAAATTCTTTTTAGTCTTCGTGTAATAGTGCCATTCCACGTAAAATCGGACACCTTTTGAAGCACCATTTCGGATTTTGTTCAAATTTGGATATGTCGTAGTCTTTAGCGATATATAAACGTATCTCGAAGGATTTTAGAAAATTTAATAAATTACTGATTTTATAGCTGTTTGAAATTTAGGGTCAACCTTTTTTCAATAAATCATAACTCTTGAACTAACAAACTGATCAAAATGAGCTTTGCGGGTACTTACAGTGGAGACATAAGAGTACCTAATAAAAATAATTTCAGTGAAAAAACTTTTCTTTTATAAAATATTTTTGTAAACAGCTGTAAAATCATCAACTTTTTAAATTTTCAAAAATCTTTTGAAATACGTTTGGTTACGTTACCCGAGATTTCAGCCGGTCGCGTGGCCGTTACACGGCAGGAACAAAGCTTTCCCTCCCGGCCCCGTATCTCCGTTCGCATCCCCGCGAGCTTTTCCCTCCGATTCTCTGGGCGCCAGTCATCCTTCCGAGTACCGACCGGTATTCCCCGAATACCGGACCGAAACGTAAGTCCTCCCAATGAGGCCGAAATCCACCGACCGACCGGGAAGAAAGCAACCACCGCTGGAAAGCTTGATATAAAGGTGGCTAGGGTCCGCAAATACTGGAACGATAGACTCTCCCCGCGACAGGAGTTCCCGATGGACGATACAAATAACAAAGAGAAATCAAAAAATGTTCTTCCGGACCGTTTAACAAATGAAATAACAAGTTTATTAGACTTCTCGCGCCGGCCTCTGCCGAGACCGCGTGACAACAGGTGGTAATTAGAATAACAAAACAAAAAAAATAAATAACTGGTCGACGGTAGACTATCGCCGCGACCCGCGCCCCTGATACAACCGAATTTCGGTACTTTCGTTAGTCCGGTGGTCCGCGACCACCCGCGATCTTAATTACAAAATTGCAGAGGCACGATCGGACGGTATTTCGCTACCGCAGACTATAAAAGATGTATAAAGACTTTAGGGCCTCCGCATGCCGATATCGCGCCCTGGAGGAAATCTGCTGGGTTTTTTCGATATTCTATTTTTCCAACAAACACATGGTTCTCCGCGTGTCTGGTAGCGAGATGAGACGTTGGAGTTTACTACCGCGGTATTGTCCTGGCGGACGAGATATAGATTGCTCTACGGAAACCAAATGAGAAGGCTTACTTACGGAAGTGCGATATTCCCTTCCCTCTCATTTTTCGCTCGACCTTGCGGGGTGCCGCTACTCTTTGCCTCGTCAGGTCGGCTCTCGCCCACGCTCGCGATCGGGACTCCTCCCTACCACTCGCCGCTCGATACTCTCACTCACCACGCGCTATTCTGTATTTCTCTTCGCCACGCGTGCCGCTCAAATGACGATTTCGGGGCTCGTTACGCGACGCCAGGACCTAGCGGTCCCCCCACTATGCTATCTTTGCTCTCCGCGTACCCCCCTCGACTCTTGCGGAGCCCAGCTCCTTACGGCTCAGGGACGACGCGCCGTGGAAGGATCCCCAGGCCTTGGAGATTCCTTCCCCTGTGTGAGGAGTCCATTTTGACACCCTCCTACGTGTTTGCTGCGGCTCCTCACGGGTCCTCCTCCCCCTGCTTCCTCCATTTTGGGGTTCTTCTTCGGAGGGAAACGTCCGGGTCGCCGATACCAAGCCTGCTGTCTATTACGTGTTGCCCCTTCGGCCGATCAAGCGCCTCACAAGTCTTGCGCTCGTTGCGAGGGAGAGCCCTTTTCCTCCTGTCCTATCCCCCTGGGATAGGACCCCTTATCCAGTCGAGCGACCACTCAACGGGATTCCTGGGCGGTCCCTGTAGCAGAGTCGGTGCGCACGTAGATAGACCAGCGTCCTGCGTCTCGTACTGACACCGATCGAGACGGCCCTGAAAGCGCGAGCGGTCATTCGGCGCGAGATTACCACGTGATTAGTTCAAGTCTGTTCGGTACTATTTCCCTAAGAATCCTCTAGGAGCGCTTAGATGTTACATTGGTACGAGTGAGAGGCGGCGGAGGGCGGTCCGGTTCTTGGTTCTTCCGCGCCCGAGTCAAATTTCGGGCCGGAAGGGACACTGCACAAAATGCGTCCTAACAACACAAAACACAAAGGTAATTAACAAAGTACTTACGAAAAGATACAATAACGCAACACGCACGTCTTTTGCCAAGGAAAGTAGCAAACATAACACTTTATAATTTATACGATGCGCCGGATTCTAGTCTAACAGTCAAAAATGAATCGATTTCCTTAGCTGTGCACACGCGATTGAACGTGTTGAAATCTGATCGTTGTTTTTTCTATGCTCTCAACCGCTTACGCGGGATAATGGCTCGCTAGCATTTCAAGTGTCACAGATATAGCTAATATCCGGTATTAGGCTGTCCGGCATTAAGGGAACTCCCCCTATATAAACACCTGCAGCACTTATTGCACAGATCATTGTGTTTTTTACCTTGAATACTTTTAGAATAAGGGGGTACGAATATGTTACGTCCCGCGTTGCGGTCGTTACTTTATTTATATTTTCGGGTCCTGGCTCTTTTAAGGTGCTAAAGCACGCCCTGTCTAAACTTACCGATGATATACAGAATTAGGATATGGAACGGGAGGGAT
>NW_015374640.1:0-15199 GCF_001272555.1 Dufourea novaeangliae | reverse complement strand
CCCCCTTCCTTTATTGAAGAACGTGGAAGATACGGGGTAGCAACAAGCTATTGTTCGTCAGGGAATCCTCGAGTCGTCGTGGCGGTGTTTCGATATTGCTGATCCGTCCGGTCCGTCGGTCAACGTCCCGTCGGTCAACGTCTCGTCGGCCTACATTACGAGGATTCTCGACTACGCGCGTAGCTTGACGTGTCGCTGATTTGACGATTTTCGCTCGGTCTTCGTGTTGCGTAGTAATATAGTAAAAATGTGCAAGGAAAAGAGTTAATGTTCCTAACCGGATATAACAAATATATCCGATGTTAACGTGAAATCGTAAAAATGTTGAAACTTTAACTCAAATGCAGCACGGGTTCGCTTTGTCCAATCATGCTGAAATTTTGAAGTTATCATTTTTTCACCCAGCGTCATAAATTTAGAGGGTGCGACAAAAAAAATCGAAAGTCGAAAAATAAGGACTACCATAATGGAAATCCATGATATATTATAGTTCTATTGAATTCTGTGATATGCTTAATGGCTTCGCTGTTGAACCCAGGTTTCCCAATAATTGATCTGTACCATTTGTACAAAGTTTTTGAGTGTGGCAAACATAAAACTGTTCTCGTACGTTGGAGTACACACGTCAGATCCATGCCCGTGCAGCGCTGTAACACTCTGCTCCCGTGAATACTCGTGTTTAAAACTAATTTAATCGTAGAAACAACGTATTTTGAAACTGTTTCGAAACGGGCTGCTTGCCGCAAATTCCGAAATTAAATCGCTGGGATCGCTCAGCGCCGAGCGTGGAGGTTGAAGGAGGACTCTTGCTCGAGTCCAAGAAAAACACACGAGAAATTACGATAACTGTCGTGAACTCTGACGCGATTTGCGTGCTTTAAGAATTTGTTGCTTGGTTGCAACAAACAAAACTGTATGACAATGACGCCTAGGCACGTGCAAATTGTCGCGTGAGAACAGTACCGGTATTATTCCTGTTCTGCTGGCTCTCGGCGTAGGACAATACTCGAAGACCGAGCGTCCTTCTTTTCTTTTTTTTTTGTACAATTCGGTGATTGGCGATGAGTCATCGCGCGATACAGGTGCGGGCCAGCATTGGTTTCGGCGAAAGTGTGTGATATTTCTTGGAACGAGGAGCGCGATGGAATCTCGCGAGACTACGTAAAAACTCGGGAGACCTCGACCGCGCGACGGTGCGCGAGCGATTTAGTTGAATTTCAAACAGAAACAAACATGAAATTAACTTTGTAGTAGTCTATTACCGGAATGTCAGGAATTGTAATGAAACACTTAATAAGGAATTTAATGATATAACAAGATCATATATATATATATATATTTAGATTAGGAACTACACAGAACGAACATAAAGCACACAGACTTGGCACCACGGCCTCAACATAAATTCATAAAGACAAAAGGGCAAAAAGGCCACACGTGGTTCATGCCTCGAACGTTCGTATGCGACTCCCCTTCTCTTCGTTGATCGGCGCTCGTCGCCTTTGTCTTGCATCGTCACCGACGCTTCGCTACGCTCGTCGGTTGAACACATCGAGTCTCGCGTATTTACATACAACTCTCAAATATATCGACTATAACTTAAACATTTAATAATACTTTTAAACTAATAACAACTCTAAACTCAAAATTAAGTGGCATAAATCCGCCAGCAGTTTTCGTACATGTTACCACCGTTACGAAAGATCCTCTTCCTTCTGTCGTTATCGCACCAACTTATCGTTTTGCTTTCAAACTTACTATTGGGCAATGTTTTGATTGAACGTTAGTAGTTTCAATTTCATCCACGTTATTGACTTTACATGCATTGTACTGTATCTTTTTTTATACAGGTTCTAATGTTTTGAAAATCGTATTAATATATCCTTATCTAAAGCCTTTAATTCAGGCTGAGGAAATGACTTGAGGCTTTTGAAAAGCTAATTTCGAATGGCGTTGTACAAAATTTTTTAGCTAGTTTTTCCTTTATTTATTGGAAATGAATGACGAATATTATTTCTTAAAGTCAATGAGAATGCACGTTTTCTAAATATATGAAGCAGTTGACGCACACAATCTTTTGTTCTTGCAGTAGTTCGTCAGTTCATATTCTACTTTTTTTTATAGTACTATTTTTCGACCTAATTTTACATTTACTAAGTCCTCTGGTGTCTTATTTGTATTTATAACATAATCTTTAGTAGTAAGCTATCTTTTTCTAGTGTCTACACTGTAGTGCAACTCAAAATGTTGTCTACAATTATATTGTATTCTTCATTACGCTCAATGGTTATTAAGACATAAACAAAGACGCGTAAAATAGCGCTTGTGACTAATTGTCTCACTTTTTGTTAGAAGAAATAACACAATTGGCAGAGTATTTGTCAGAGTATATTACAGAATATTATAGGAAATTTAATTGTATAAATAACAGCAAGCAGTGACGAATAGTGTGGAAGTGATATTAATAAATACAGCCTTATTCTGTTTGCCATCGGCGTTTGAGTTCATAGACATCTACTTCAAGTACGTGTATGACGTTGTTGCCCATTTGATTGTATTTTGTATATCAGTACGTACAGAGAATCCCCATTGAGTGTGCAGGGTTCGGATTCATGGCGGAACATTCATACAAGAGGCGAAAAGTCGTCAGGACTTTATAAATTTGTTTTTTGTACAAAGCCCGCACCTCGGAAGAAAAGCGGAGGGGCAAGAAAGTATGCGCTTGACAGATTCCATCGCCCTCCCTACCCAGTGGTGGGGATAACTTCCGAACACAGCGCCGAGGAGCCTTCGCGCACTCAACAAGGATTCTCTGTACGACTACTCCGGTCTGTCGTGTGTACTTACATAAGTGTGTGTGTGCGTGTATGAGTTACACCGTGTAGTTCCCTACCGCTTGTAGTGAGCCAAGAATCGCTAGCTATTAGTAGAGAAAGAGGAGGGGAGGCAATGACAGGAGTAATTTTACGTAAAAACAAAGGAAAATTGTCAGCTGCAGAATTGGCCTCGCGATCTCCATAATAACGAGGAAATATTTGTAATGACACTTCAAATAGGGTGAACCGAGGGGAATCCGATCAAAATAAAAAATCAGGCCCAATTTGATACATCATGATGAAAACGAGTATTTCGATCGTTCGTATTATCTCACCTATTATAGATTCACTCTGGGATTCATTTTGCCTCGGTCTACCCTATCTATTAATTTGTAAGAAGTTGTAATTAAGTTATTTGTTAAATTGTTAAAGGATGTTGAAATTTTTCTGGGTATGATAGCATTATAGACGTGAATTCTGTTTTTGGGAATGAGTCGACAGTTTCGAAATCTTTAAGAAACAAAAACAATGAACAGTTCGAGTTATTGAAAATTCCATATACAAGTATTTCACGTAAAATTCTATTAATTAAATTCTACTTTTCAACGGAACGTTTTCTTGTTAAAAGCCACTCGTACCTATAAATGTAGAATCGGCAAAGACGAACGCTAATATTACAATGTTACGGTTTTGTGACATACCAGTATTGGGCTCTATTATCTACATTGTCGTTCATTAATATGAGGACAGTTATCGGATATGCAGTATACATGGTGTAGATGTGTAGCATGTACAAGGCATTACAAAATAGCTGAAAGGCTGAAAAAAATATTGTTCAGGAGATATGGTAGCTCAATGGACAACACTTATGCGATTATCAAGTAAGAAACGTGGCCTTAAAAGTATTATTTTTACGGTCCGTAAACCTAGTGTCAAGACAGGCCTGGCCAAACATTCACCCGTGGAGTCGTATAAACAATAAGACCAGCCCCCACCACTCGCTTCTATTGTGTTGTAAGGTGCACGCGCATGCAGTGACTATCCCACTTCCAACACATAGTCACTATGTCAACGTTGATGCCAAGATCGGATGAGTAGGGACTTCGGGAGTGCCGAAAACGTGTTACCACATTCCCGAATGATATTTATGCGTTTCTGATTAGTTACGAAAAAGTCGCACGAAACAAGAATAGAATTGTTTTCCTTCGTAATTTTTAAGTGGTTATAGTCATATATACGTACTTATCCGGAGATATATTTTGAAATTGTACACACTGAAGCAGTCACTGGAAGTCATTAACACGATCTCGTGTTCCATTGAGAGTGTATCACATGTTTTCAAAACACATTTATGTATGTAAGACAATGGCCGATTGACCAAGCGGTTGGAATGACCTGAGTGGCCGATTCAATTACAGTTACCTAGTAAACTAGATATGAAGTGCACAGCAGCCCGAAACTTCGATACTTGCATACCCAGCTCTGTACAGTGAATTCATATGTCGGTTTGGTATATACGCAGGTCCAGCCAAAGGAGGAAACAAATTGGAAGAAACGATATAAAAGACTTGTAAACTCTTCTTTTTTCACCTTGTGCCGTATGGCGCAAGGTACTTCGGTGCAACGAAGAGTCTTAAAACATCTTATAGAGAATAGATAATATCCATTAGACAATTTGGAAGACCTGTTATTCTGCTGTTGCATAAGTGGCTGGAAATTCTGAAAACACTGGAGAAAGGTGCACCAAGGAGGGAAGTAGCACTCAAACATGTAATCGCTACTAAAACCCGTGTACCGTATCAACGCGAATGCTGTTCAGTTCAGACACATGTGGATCCACAGTGGTCGAATCGGGATTCGAAGAGAAGAAAACGATTTGGGGGCCTATTCGTGAATTTGAGGCCCGTCTTCACGCGTGGTGCTGACGACAACAAGCAAGAAATGAAGGCGATGGAGATACATGTCCAGGAATTCGGCGAACCTCTATCCAGGTCCTTTGCTTCCAACGGCCGGGTATAGCGATTTAAAAATCGACATAGCATACGTTTATGTAACCGTTATGAAGAAAGTGAAGACACCAACATACGTATGGCTAAAGAGTTCGTCCAAGATTTGTAAGTCCTCTTAAAGGAAAATTATATAAACCCCATAGAACGTATATAGTACGACGTATACGAGCTTGGCGTGGATGTCTCGACCTAAACGAATATTGGCACTCGCTGATGAGACGAGAATATTTGATGACGAAATAAACGAAGATCGAGTGACCGTAGACCTTTGTGCTAATGCTACTGGAACGCACAAGCTCACACCTCAGTTTGTTTACAAACTAAAGAACCAAGGGCGCTGAAGCATCGTTGGGACCAGGTGCCGGTTATTTTTAAGGTTCAAGAGAAACCTAAGGTTGATCAAACCATGTTCGCAGAAACGCTGAAGAACGGTTTCAAACCAGTCATCAGAACGTAACGGTACGAAAGCAGTAATCTGGGGAAAATGTTGCTAATAGGAAACGAGGGAGAAACTTCTGTTCTTCCAACGCTGATGTTAATGGAGGATGTAAGCGTGCGGATTGTATAGCCACTGGACCAGGGATTACTTGAGAAATTAAAGAGAACTTTCCATCGTCGCATGCTCTGGCAAATTTTAAACATTGTTGGCGGAGTAACAACATTTTATGGAGAGTATAACATAAAGGACTGCATAGATTCTATAAATAAGGCTTCTATGCACTTGACACAAATGAGCATTTTCAGTTTCTGAAAATGGTTGTTAAGTAGCAAATAAGCGATTCCAGTTCAGGAAGCAGGCAACAGGCACGAAGAAGAGAAATCTTGGGTCACCGTAGATATCACTGTGATCAAAGAAACATTGAGTAGATTCTTGAGAAATAGGTTTCTGCTAAGGAAATTGGGGAGTTGCTGTCAACCTGTGAAGAAACTGAGGTTGATCCAGAGGACGTGAAAAGGGAAGAGGAAGAATATACCGAGGAAAAGAAACATTGTACCCTAAGTCGAACTGAGGAACAACTTGAAACAAGCTTTATAAAATTGAAAAATCTGTCAGTCTGCTCAAATTTATGAAGATTCATTTGAACGGAATAAAAAGTTATTGCGAATTGGAGAAACTATAGTGTAAATCTTCTTATCGTTGAGCATGATCGAGTTTGACACATGTTGTTGTGGTATTAATAGACACGAATTTATATCTTTTATTAATATTTTCAACACCGATGGAAGCCTTACCGTAAGGCGTGTATTTTTTTTATTGACTGTCGGCGTGCTCACAAATAGGGATATCGGATTACAGGCTCTGAGCTTGATGTTGAACGTGTTAAAGGACAATACTAGGAGCACATTCACGAGCTGTCAGCTTTCGAAAACAATTGTTACAATATTGTATTATCCTTATCTTTTATTAACTATAGTTAGTTAATTAGTTAAGTACGTGATCTTCCGGGAGAGGGGAATTTCGCTATTCCCCTCCGAGGCCCAGCTTGACTCATGCGTCCTTAGCTATCACATAGTCCCGCAATTCGGAATATCATGGGCGTTACCCAGGGAACTATTACCCCTGACTTTCCAACCGTCCCAACTTTTTAAGGCCCGAGCCACATGGAGGTGGGGAAGTACTCGTGCGGGGGCCGAGAGTCTTCAGAATTGTCCCATCCCTATCTAATTAATAAGCTATCGAGTTGGACGTTGGGGCAACCGATCCTTCGTCTCCAGAAGTGAGTACCAGCTCACTCTTTGCCTCACTCACAGACCGAGTCTGTACAAATGGGGTTTCATCGTATGTATCGTCTTCACTGAGAAAGAGAGCTATATCGCCTACTTCAACCCCCTATCGTTACCTGCCTACGTCCCGAATTTCTCAGGAACACCCCCACCCCTATTTGCCCACAACACACTACCACCCCCCGCCCCCAAGGATAAGGAGGGAGCACCGATGCTCCAATAGTGTACATGGGGAGGCCTTTCTAGCCGGCCTCAAGGAGAGACATGGCCGTGTTCGCTTTATTCACTATAAGTGATTTAAGAGTTACGAATTAGCGAAGATATATTTTTTATCGTGAAACGTGTTATATCGTAATTATTATGTGGATGCTAGAATATTCTTTCAAAAAAAAATGTTTAGCACTTTCACAAAATTTGTTCATTTTGTCACTTCTTGGTGTATCGTTATGAAAGATTACTCGGCTGTTGTTGCATATGGTAATTATTTTGCTTGCGTCAAGAGTGTAATGCAGTGTAGATACGAAAAAATGTAGCATTTGTAGAAGTTTATTTGACCATGCCAACACTTTAAACCCATGTACAAGGTGTCCCAAAATGGTGGTACAATTCGCAACATACATATTTCTCATGCAAATACAAATCGGAAGATCCTTTACCATTTTGTAATCTGAAGCTCTGTTTTGGAGATATTAGCTGTTACGAACTCGAATCAGTTGAGAGGTCGACTACACGTACGCGCAGACACTATCAAGAAGCAGAGACCAATGACTTGAGTAGCGCGCTTCATGACTGTATCTGCGCGTACGCGTCAATCCGCTTAACTGCTAATATCTCGGAAATGGAGATTCAGATTAAAAAACGGTAAAAGACTTTTCGATTTGTATTTGCACGAGGAATAGCATGTTGCGGATTGTTCTATCACTTAGGAATACCCTGTAGTAGCTTCGAAAAATTGTTTACCATATAAATTCATTTATGTACTGCATGCAACCATTCAATACGCCTTATGAACCCATATTATGAAAAATGATTAAAATTAGAAATCCAAAAATCTAGAAGTGAAAAGTTATTCAATCTAGCGCACGTTTTATCGCAATAAGTAAGCGTATACGCACATCATGGGGTATCTTAGCGCTGAAAGGGTTAAAAGAAAGCTATTTTAAATATGAATTTTTAATTAGTCAGCTGTATGTATCAGGTCAGTCCAAAAGTTCGTGCGCATTTTTGGGAAATTTTTAAATAGTGTAAATAAAACACAATTTAACATTTTAATCAATGATATATTTTCCTCCACTATTTACAATTTCTCGCCATCTTACAGGTAGCTTTTTAATTCCATTGCTGTAGAAAGACTCTAGTTTTGATGCAAAATAACTTGAAAGTTCATTTTGTACATCCTGTTTGGAATTTAACTTTTTCCCTAGTAAAAAATTTTGTAAGGCACGAAATAAATGAAAATCACTTGGGGCAATATCCGGGGAGTAAGCAGGCTGCGGCAAAAGCTCCCAATTAAATTCACTAATTTTTTGCAGCGTTTTTCGAGCCGTATGCGGTCTAGCGTTATCATGATGAAACAACACTTTCTTGATATTCACCAATCGCGGGCTGTTGCGTAATGCTCGGTTTATTATTTTTGATGTTAGGAATTTAGTGGACCGTATATGAGTGGCATTTGCATGGAACGAGCCAGGATGGAAACGGATGTCTGGTGACAGCTGTGTGGCAAGTAAATGTACACATGTTGGCTTTATGATTACTTTATTGCGTCAATATTGATTAAAACAATGAGAGAGCCAGAATTCAAAGTACGCAATGAACCAATGAGTGATCAGTTTAATATCTATGAATTGAAGAATGAATGTGTAAACTATGGATGGTGAATATAACAGTGAGTGACCAACATTAATTGATATTTATCACCTCGATGCCTGAGCAACATAATTGATATGAATAGAATCAATGGATGAGCAAGCTTGAGAATGTGAACACAATAAAAATGAGTTGAATTACACTGTGTAAATCGTGTGAGTTAGGCCATGTGAATCTGTTTGATCAAGTCAAATGTAGAGTACTTTTCATTATTAATTGAATGGCCATTTCACAAGTGACTTTGCGATTCTCCATTTGACGTTCATTCAAATTGTGTGGGATCCATTTACCGAGTTTATTTATCTTTCCCATTGCTCGTAAACGTCTGCTGATTGTTTCTTGAGATACCTGTAATGCTTCTGCTAATTGCCGTTGAGTTTGAGTTGGGTCATCATCCAATAACTTCTGCAATTTCTCGTCCTCGCATTTTTGTGGTCTACCAGAGCGCTCACTGTCTTCCACATTAAAATCGCCATTTTTAAATTGTCGAAACCATGTTTCACATGTTCTAAGCGATAGAGCATGTTCACCATATGTTTCTACCAGCAAACTATGACTTTCAACAGCCTTTTTCTTTTGATGGAATAAAAAAAGCAATGCGTGCCGCAAATGTCGTTTTTCAGGCACAAAACTCGACATGATCACTGAACGATAAAAAAAGACGCGAACTTTTAACGGACTCAACTAGTGTGTGTGACACGTTTAATATCAGACGAACAATATGGCGTCTGTGTCACATTAATAGGCTACGTACATGTTGCTAGCGCAATCTTTTAGTAAAACCGGAAAAAACTTATGCATACACCTGGTATATACATATTCATACACATATACGTACATGCGTACCCCTAAGTATTAGGTCGAGTCATAAATAACTTCCGTTTTTTTATCAGACATTTATTTTGCTCTCATTGAATAACAAAATTATATTAATTTATTATGTATTCACCACTATTATCTATAACCTTCTCCCATCTTCCTGGCAGTTTATCAATTCCTTCCTTGTAAAATGTGGTTGGTTTGGACTGGAAGAAGTTTTCGACAGCCTGCCTGACTTGCTCTTCAGAATTGAAGGTTTTTGGCATTCAAAAAGTTTTGTAAGGAATAGAAAAGGTGGTAGTCTGTCGGGGCAAGGTCCGGGGAGTAACGTGGATGTGGTAAAACAGACCATCCAAGCTCAAGAATTTTTTCTTGAGTCACCCTTGCTGTATGTGGTCGCGCATTGTCGTGTAAAAGAATGACGTTTTTGCGATTGACGAGTGCAGGACGCTTTCCATGGAGTTTCTCTTGTACTCTTTGCAACTGCTGAACGTATCTATTCGCAGTAATCGTTAAATTTGACTTCAACAACTCGTGGTGAATTATTCCTTGACAATCGCACCATACACACAATAAAATCTTTTTGCCATGGATGTTTGCTTTCGGATCTGGTAGGGGTGGTTGATCCTTATCAAGCCACTGTCTTTTGCGGACTATATTGTCATAGGTAACCCATTTTTCATCGCCTGTTACAATCCTGTTTAAAAAAGGCTCAATTTTTACCCGTGAGAGCAGACTTGTGGCGATTGACATGCGATCTTCTTTATTCCGTTCACTGAGATTGTGAGGTACCCATACTCCTAACTTGCTGACTTTCCCTAATTTCTCCAGGTGGCGGTTAACAGTTGATTGTGATGTATTCAACCTTTCTGCTATACCTATTGTTGATTGACGTGGATTTTGCTCCAATATTGCCTTTAAAAGGTTGTCGTCAAAGTCGGAAGGACGTCCCGCCCTCGGTTCGTCTTTTAAGGTCGTATCTCCAGAACGGAATTTTATAAACCAATTTCTAACTGCCCGATCAGTTATTAGTCCTTCACCATATACACTGCATATTTTTTCAGCTGTCGCCTTAGCACTATTGCCTTGTTTAAATTCCCAAAGCATTACATGACGAATATGTACTTTTTGACTCTCCATTTCAGAGGTTAAAAAAAACAGTTTATCGTAACGTGTTCACACAAAACAGTTGACAAAAGATTAACTGAAGCCTCGTCTATATAGTGAAAACAAAAACTTGTTGTCATGGTAACTCATAGCGGGTACATACGAACAATAGATTCTACTTAGCTGCATCGGAAGTTACTTATGACTCGACCTAATATTTCCCTTCTTATTTTTATTTCTCCTTATTTTATAATTTTTACCCCCTTTATGTTTAGTTGGTACTGAAACTTGACTTTTTAACACTAGATTCTCCTAATTATAAATTCCCCTATATTTATACTTATGTATATTACTATATAACCCTCCACTTAAATGAAATCTCCCATGCAACCTCCTCCCCCTATGCATTCCCGCGTTATTCCCCCCCCACCTTGTCCCCTGGTTTCAGGGACATCTCGTCCTCCAGAATTACATCCGAAGATCAAACTGAATCCAACTCTTTTTCCTAATTGAATGATTAAGTGACAAGGGAAATAATACAATATTATATATCAGGTAACCCTCTATTTAAACTTTTACCCCTTTGACTTAGAGAGTCTGTCCCTACCCCATTTCCCCCTTCCTGCTCCCTTAATTATTTCCTAAATTATTCCCGTACACCCCTTATGCTTGTCCTTTAAACCCTCATATTCCCCTCCCCCTGTTCTGCCACTCCCTAATTCTGTTCTACCTACTATTATCATAATCCCGACTGTTTGGCACAAGGATTCGTAATGTGTGACATGCTGTGTATCTTACCTATCCAATTTAATCCAATGTAATGACCTCTATTGGGTCATCGTAAACCTCCCTTATCGTGGCTGTACCACCCTCCCAATGATGCTGCCACGTCTCGTCTTGTTGAAAAATGAGGGTGACATCTTCGCTTGTCATGATGCCCTTATCTCCCACCATTGAAATATCGAAGTGCCTGTTGCGAAACAGGCGCTCCCATTCGCTACCATCCAGGCCCTCCTCTTCCTCCTCGACCTCCTCTTCTGGAGATGGAGGGTCCACCCACTCTTCCTCTGTACATGCCCTCCCCTCCATACTAATTGGGGACGTAATCAGGCTGTACCTGGTTTCCCTATTCCCCTCGTTCTCCTCCACATCCGCATCACCCCCCCCCCCTCCCACTCCCCATCCCCCCACTTTGGACCTCGTAGCGGCTATCCTCCAGCTCGTTCTCCCAACTTATCCTGAGTAACTCCTCCTCGTCATCCACATCTCTTGACCAATCACTCCACGTGGTTGGCGTCTTTGGTCCCTCATCCACCTCCCTTCCTTGTAACATCCTCCTTCTCTCCGCCTCGGCCCGCCTTTCCTCCCCCATCATACGGGATTTAACTCCCGCCCGATGCTTCTTGTCTCGATTGATACGCTTTTGCCTTAAGCGCAGCGCCTGCTTGCGCTTCAGGCTCATTGATTTCTTGTGTTTAGCCATTGCCTTGGTACCTGTGTTAAATGTTCACCTGATGTTCATCTACTGTTTGCCTCCGTACTTTTACAATCCTTTGATCCTTCGTCAATATTTAAGGTCCGTGACGTATTGAAGTGACTTCCCTCCTGAGTGGCGCTCCTTAGTGCAAAACCATCAAGGTGAGCTATACCACTCAAAGATGGGATGGCGGCTTGCCATTCCATATTATAAACGACTCTCAAGGCATCGACCAAGTTCATCTCCTGGACTACCAGAGCGTTCTCCTCGGCACATCCATCTCAAAATGGATAGCGCTCGGAAGATGTTGTAGGTGGCTCTCGATAAAGGCTGACAGCGCCTATAGCCCATTCAATTGGCTTAAGTCTAAACTCACTATAAAAGTAAGCATCCTGACAAGCGTCTATTCCGCCCTTGCGATACATGTTTTGATCCAGTCGGGTGTCAATCCTAATATACTTGCGACCCGTCACCATACAGGCCGGACTACCTCGCGCATTCGTGACATCTGGCGGTGGTCCAATCCATTTGGACGCCTGCTTTTCAATGGATGAAAAGAATGCTGTTACTTCAAGAACGTCCTGCCTCAAATGTGCGGATGTATAGTTGTCCGGCATGATGTCATTTGGATTGATCAAGGTATAATCGTCATTATAGACCGCTCCCGGAATTGGATTCTCTTCAATGAATCGCCGTCGAACTGGGGCGCTAGAATCCGCGTCAGCGAGAAACAATACAGTGGCTCGAAGATTATCAAGATACACTCGTCCAGAATTTAGGATGAAGATTCCATCCTTCACTCTATCGGGCTGAAACACAGGTACATATTCCCGTGAATCAATGGAAAAGATCCCGAGATGCTCAATATAACTGCCAATTGCTAGTGGCAATGGCCCTAATGCACGTAGGGCAGCAGTCCGTGAAGGGTCCTCATCAATTTTTCGGACAGTCTGAGAATTGGACATTCCGCTCAATCCCTCAGAGTATGCTCTAGACATTTTCTCCTCGATAAGAGCCAAAGTGACTATACAACGAGAGTACAGGAACTGTGTTGGGATGTGGCCTAGTTTTCAGCTTTTTAAGGCTGGCAACTGAAGAAGCCACCACAAAACCGGCACCACGTGTGCTTATCTGCAGTTTCTTTTTGTACGCTATTTCGCGTTGAACCAATGCTTCTAATGCGGGGACGTCATCAAGAACATATTTACTAATTATCTCACTGTCCTTAGCCGCTATCGTTTTCTTATTTTCAAACGACCGCTTGGTTTTTGCGCGCCTAGTGTCGCGTGCACGCTTCGACTTCGAATGATATTTTGTCTTTACATTGCTAGAAGCTGGTCTAGCTACGCTATCAGAACTAATTTCTGCGTTTGCACTGGTACTGTTCATATTGGTGTCTGCCGTCGGAGTTCGATCCTATTGTGTCCATATTCATAGTCATTATGGGCCCTTGCGGGCGGGCCTAACCCACTCCCAACTTGCCCAGTCGTCATATGTATTCCCATCAGTTGCCAGCTCACCGCGTTCGCCCTCCGCTCTCAGCAAACTGGTACCCGCAAAGCGGTTCCAGCTACTGAGGCGGAGACCCGGGGACCCCACGTGGAGGTGCGGTGAGTGGACTTTGAGCCGGTCGGGCCCCCAACTTCGCCGAAATTCCCCGCACCGGACGGTTTGGCGGCATTGGTGGAACATCAGCTCCATCGGAGTAAGCTCGCCCAGGCGACGTGCCCGGACGAGACCCTTCCAGCCCTCGTGTCCCCATCCTTCACCCTACTGAGTTATCTACACCGCATGCCACTACTCCACCCTGCACCAAACGTCATCCAATACTACGTCTAACTACTATTTTTATATTATTATTTTTTTTTTTATACATGTTTTATTTGCAAAATCTTTTTCCCTTCCTTGTTCCCATAACCTCCTATTTCCTTTCTTATATACCTGACCCCTTTTCCCCTGTATAACTGAAAATCTCCCACCCTATCATTGCCTGAAGATATTTGGGATCTATTGGGGGGGGGGGGGGGGGGGGGGGGGTTTGTGAGGCCGTGATTCGCCGAAGGCACTGAAAGTCCGGTGACCTTGTCGATTAGTCGGCGCTCCTGAACGTCGGGCAAGAGGCCGAATCGCGCTAGGAAGTCCGCACCGATAATCGGACGCTCAATGTCTGCAATGATAAACGTCCATGGGAATGCCCGGCGTAACCTTAAATCTACGCTTATCACTATTTGTCCATACGTACTGATGAACGACCCGTTTGCCGCCGTTAGCAGAAAAGTTGACTTCGACCGCGAACCACTCACTAACCGTCGCGGGTACACGCTTACCTCAGCCCCGGTGTCGACCAGGTACTGGGTTTTTGTTGTCGCGTCGGTCACGAAGAGGCGACGTATTTGTTGACCAGGGCCGCTTGTCGCCATCAGCGGCTCTGTTTGCCGTTTCCCGGTATGTAAGAGCACGGCTGGGTTCATTTGCTGGCCTTGTCGTTGAAACGCCAGTGGTACCAGCAGACGCCTTTCGGGCGCTCCTGTGACCGCGCTCTGGATTGCCTACGATACCGACCGCCGGATGAACTTCGCTGCCTGTGGCGCCCTCTGCCCTCCAACTTGGTCGTCACCAATGCCGCGATCTGCTCTACGAGGGCGTTGATGTCGCCGATCGCTGCTACGTTGTTTGCCGACGCCGTTGGGTGGACCTGCGCCGGCGCGACCTCGCCGATCCTGTCCGCCAAAACCGCCACCTTTTATAGCTCGACGCCGTCTTGTGTGGCCAGCACCGACTGCATGAAAACCGGCAACCTGCTCGGCCAAAGGGTCCGGATGAAATCTTCCGGCACATCGTTGCCCGCGAGGCTCCTCGTGTGCCGCAAGAATTGCGACGGCGTCCTGTCTCCTCGTTCCTCGTGTTCGAGGAGTTGCTTGATCTTCCTTTGCTTGGAAGTGGACAGCCGCGCGACCAGCTCGTCCTTAAGCCTCGTGTACTTGTTCTCCGCTGGCGGGGTCAGCAGGATGTCTTCCACCTCTTGCGCGGATTTGGCGTCGAGTTGCGCCACAACGTGGTGGAACTTCGTGTCCTCTTGCGTTATCCCGCGCAAAACGAACTGGGCGTCCAACTGCGAAAACCATAACGCTGGTTTTTCCGGCTAAAATTTTGCTACGTGCACGGCTACGGCCCAATTTTGCGCGTTCGCTTCCATTCCGATCACGTCGGGATCACCAAGTCTAGCGGGGATGCGAGGGAACTAGGGAGAATGATTGCACACGTGGTTGGCGTTATGACTCTCTGTATTCTCCGACACGACTGCGTCTCTGTTACGACGCCGAGAGTGCCTCGGGTTAATATCCTTTTTTTTTTTTTTTTTTTTTTTTTTTTTTTTT
>NW_015374639.1:48226-53297 GCF_001272555.1 Dufourea novaeangliae | reverse complement strand
CCTATAATTGTTAATTTTTTTAATTTCGGAAGTTCCTTTTGGGAGTACACTCTGAAGACCCCACGCTTTTAAAAAAAATAATTAAAAGAAATTGACTTTTGCGACCCTTTACTTGATTCCCCCTCCATTAAAGTGCTTTAAAATTTTCCAAATTTTAAACTCAGTGAACAAGCTGTAATCTACACAGTTTTAAAAAAATGTTACACTTTTGATCTTCTCCAAAACAGAAGTTTTGATTTTTTTCGATCTGTTACCCAAGAATTCCCCTCTAACTTCCATTTGCCGAGACAGCCACCGCTGGTATTTCGTACCGAGTTCGCACTCACCCATAGGTATAGCCGCGGGGAGAGTGGGGGGCTTGCTGCCCCTAGAGGAAAAAAAGGAATCTTTGCTCTACCTCAGAGAGGAAAAAGGTAGAACTATTAAATTCACCTTCAGACAAATTTTGCCCCTCCCTCTCCCCGACCCGCCACTCGTCGACTGATAACCTGGTTACGATCTTGCACTGTCCCCGTATGGTCTTCGACTGGCTTGAAAATCAACGAAACGATAATTTCTTTTTTCCAGCGGAATACGGTACACCCCAACGTCACGGTGACCAGACGATATGCGTCTTTTAGAGGAACCTCAGTATTATTTGATTAAATTCTGTTTGAAGTACGTCGGTTTGTGGCCCTATCAGAACAGGAAGCTCGCGATGGTGAAACAAACGTTCGCAGTCGGCCTGCTTCTTAGTATAGGAATACCAGAGGTAAATATTTGAAATTATTACTCGTTAAGCGAATGAAACGACGGAAATCTGATGTGCTTATATAGACAGGTGTGGTGTGTTTGTAGATATACATACGTATGTATACAGAGTGTCCCATTTAAATCGACCCACTCGAATGTCTCCTAAACTATTGACGATATTAAAAAATGTTTCAAACAAAAGCTAAATTGAACCAGGTGGCACACATTCTGATGTAACTTTCTTCTATGTGGACGCGTAGAGGTCATATGAAGGTCAACTTTATTTTTTTTTGTGGAATCGTATATTTTTTAATACACTACTTGATGCTATTCATTATTTCTTACAAAACGTACTGCGCCACTTATGACAAACTAGTGCATTTCAAAATATACATTTTCATTTAAAAAACCAAAGTTGATCTTCATATGACCTCTACGCATCCACGTAAAAAGAGTTACATCAGAAAGTGCGCCCCTATTCCATTTAAATTTTCTCCGAAAAATGTTTTAATATCGTCAACAGTTTCGGAGATATACAAGTGGTTCGATTTAAATGGGTCACTCTCTACATTCTACATATAGGTATGTATACACAGGGTGTGTCTATTATCTGGAAACGTATAATTATATCGAAAAGTATGAATGATACGATAAAATGTTTCAGACAAGAGTTTTATAATATTTAGGGGTACATACAATACTCTTGTCCATTTGTCCTTAACATAACCTTGAAACGCCGTGTGAACATCATTTAAACGGGAACATGAATTTTTTATTACATATTCGTCGTAGCTGATATTGAGACGTTTTTACAATACTGCTTACGGATGTATTTTGCACGAGGCAATTTCGAGATATGAAACGTGTTGCCGTCCAGAGATGGGCAAAATGTAATCCAATTACAAAATCTAAATTCCAAGCACAGCGTAATTGCAATGTAATTGTCTTGCAATTATATTGCAATTACATTGTAATTGTTGTTTGGATTTTGTAATTACATTATATTTTGCCCAACTGTGTTGCCGTCAGCATCAGCGATATACAATGTCCGACCAAGCAACCTCCCGACGGGTGACAGTAATGCTGGCGGCACATCAGATTTGAAATTTTATACCTTGACATTGGCTACTGCCAAATGCACATATCACCAGTGTTTTGAAAACGTTTTAATGTCAACTACAAGAATATGTAGCAAAAAATGCGTTTCTATTCAAAAATTTAAACATAATCTTCATAAAGCTATTCAAGGTCATCGCGAAGTCAAATAAATGTAGGCACCATATGGATTACGAAGAGATATTTATACATTTCTAGATAAATGACGCACCCTGTAGAACACCTAAATATACCCATTATTTATGGTTCTGTGGAAAAAATCCTCAGCACAAATCACATTGTTTCAAGGAGCACATCTGCCGGTGAAAAACTTTTCTCTAAAGATCATTTTATTATGAAATTTCAAAGTCACCGATATTTTTTTAAAGGGAATCCTATACATTTCTTCGATATTCTTATGGAACGTAAAATAACTAATTGAACTACCTTAACCCTTTGAGTATCTTACAGCCGATATATCGGCTTTATGGGTTTTCCGATAACATAAACCGAAACAAAATTACGATAACAATTCCAAAATTTATGGAAATGTAACTGTTTTTCCAAGCAGGAACTATATCTACATATAGCGCGCGGCCGAATAACATGTACAAGCGGGTACGAGCTGATTCCTTATGACAAAATAAGACCAAAATGTGGAATAAAATTGTTTCATTTAAGACTTAGTTTTCGAGAAAATTAACTTTGAATATCGTCTAAATACAGGAGCAATTGAATAGGACTAGGCTAGCTCGTTCGTTCATTCCATTCCGTTTCTACTTACTAGTATGGTGAATACACGTGTTCAGATTAATTTTCAAGGTCGATTTTCTCGAAAACAGGCTTGAATGAAAAAATTAGATTCCATATTTTGTTCTTATTTGTTCATGAAGAATCGCCTCGTACTCGCTTATATATCTTATTCGGCCGCACCCTGTGTATACATACACATGATACTTGTGAATACCAATACTCGTAGTATAAGTAGATATGCGTGTATAGCGACCGATATCCAAAGTGCTAATGAATCGTGGACATTAAATTGACGATCACGAGAGTTTTATGGGTATTGGTAATGGTACTGTTCCATTAGAAGGCTATTGTTTTTGCAACGATCATGGAAACCTCACTTTTTTCTCTTTGATAAAGGACTGTGTTTCTTAGCAAAATATGAACTGCATGCAACGAGTTAACAATATTACCTGTGAAACGTAGATACAGGATACATGTATATACGTTGAGCTGCATGTATTTTTTTATCGTTACTTTTAATCCACGGACAACAGTTGGATTTTTGACAAAATTCAAATTTCTTCGCCATGCTTGGCCCCACTTGTCTCTGAGGAGAAATGCAAGAAAAATCGGATGGAAAGCTATCGAATGTGCAGTTTGATTGACGTATGTAATGAAATTCTGCAAAGTGTTAGAAAATAATACAACAGGTTAATATACAGAGTGGCCCAATAACTTTGACAACCTTGAATATCTCAGCTACTTTTAGAGATATGGAAAAAGTTTGTGCACAAAAAATTGTATGGTAAGAAGGGGCCCATAACATGTAAATAATAATTGCTTCCTAAGTGGAATTTGGGGATTTTCGGAGATTTCAAGGTCATCTTCGTCCTGTTTTTTTAAATGGCAAGCTATACTTTCTTATTCCTAGTAAAATAGCGGATGTTTTGGATAATTTCAATTACCTCTAATGCAAGGTCATTTAGCAATAAACAAACGAGTAAAACAAAAGTTTTTACGTCATAAGAGGATTCGTTAATTCGACGGCTGTAATGACTGTGTCGATCCAAACAGACGCTACATCGAGCATCTCTTGACTTATGAACAGAAGACGTTCCGTTAAAATATTCATTAGGGATAATTGTGGCCAAGGTATGTCAAATTCTAATGAATTTTCAACATATTTTTTATAACGCTTATATGTAAGATAATATTTGAGTTGAAGTAAAACAATAAATCTTATTCACTTTCCTTTTCTTAGAATTAAATTTAACAAAAGATTACATTATAGCCGAACGCTCGATCCGATTGTATGTGTCCCATGTCGGCCAAGAATAAAAATACGTGTGACTGGAGGTGATGCAGCTACAAGTGATTCGTCGGTAGCTCTCAGGGCATTCGCTGACGATTGAACGCGTCGACCAATCGTCGTACATTCCCCCAGAAATATTACATTCCCGGGTATCGGTGAGACAACACTCATGCAACGATGAAACTTTTTTATTTTTGGTGAGATTTTTTTTTATTAAAGTGATACCTAATACGAGATAATTTGGATCATATTTACTCATATAGAAAGTATTAATCCTGACAACAGGAACTTTATTATAGGATTTAGTTTTCACTTTACCCATTCGGTTAAATACCGCGGCGTCTATTTGTTCGATTGTGTCGGTTGGCCATGCATGTAAGTACTTGTACTATTTCACGAAGAGAACACACGATTCGTGGAAGAGCATTTGGAACAAGAGATAACCTTAAATTGTCTGTAAGTTCTATTTACGGTTAAAGAGAAATCACAACAGAGGAGTTACTCTTTCTTGAGACAGACTCAGAATGAGAATGTAAAGCTTATAAATTAAAATAGGAATAAAAATTCTTGAAAATAAAGAAAAAACATTTGTTTTGCATTTAGAATAGAGAGGTTTTTGTTGGGATTAGGTTTACCCAGCACACGTATTGGCTACTGTTACTTTTCAAAACTTATATATGTAAGAATTTAATGGAAGAGAATTGGCTGAAATTCTCATTGATAAAGATATCAACTTCTACTGCTGTGATCATTCGTTGCATAAGATAAATAAAAAAAACTGTACGTTTTTGAGGAAAAAACTGACTTTTAGAGAACACCAAGTGAACAATACAGTTGAATAAGTTGTTCCTACATATTAATTTATAGTCATACAATGTAACTATATAGTCATACAATGTAAACTAACAATGATTATGCAAGATATTTTAAAGTATTTGAAATCATGAGTAAATGAGATGTTTCATAGCTTGTATCAGATAAATCTGCAATATTTGAGTATCCGAATACCAAATATACAAATCTTTCTATACACTTATTTCCTGATTAAAATGTACTGGGCTGTCCCATAAGTCCTTGCCATTTTCAACCAGTTTTATTTTTATTTTGCATTTATGAAAACTTAATTTCTATTTTACGATATAATCACCGTCATTATCAATAACATTCAGCTATCTATTGTGGACCTGTCCCCCCCCCCCC